>NC_037671.1:164481630-164761562 GCF_003255815.1 Theropithecus gelada
TTGAGACGGAGTCTCACTCTGTCGCCCAGGCTGGAGTGCAGTGGCGTGATCTCGGCTCACTGCAAGCTCCGCCCCCCGGGTTCACGCCATTCTCCTGCCTCAGCCTCCCAAGTAGCTGGGACTACAGGCGCCCACCACCACGCCTGGCTAATTTTTCGTATTTTTAGTAGAGATGGGGTTTCACCATGTTAGCCAGGATGGTCTCAATCTCCTGACCTCATGATCCGCCCACCTCGGCCTTCCAAAGTGCTGGGATTACAGGCATGAGCCACTGCGCCCGGCCTACTCATACTTTCTTTAGATTAAATTTGCTATTCTTTTTCTACTTTTTCAAATGAACACTTGGATCATGGATTGCTTGCCTTTCTTCTTTTCCAAGACATGCCATTTATTGTTGTAAGTCTACAAGGACTGCTTTAGCTGCATCTCAGGTTTTGATATATTCCCTTTTCTTAATTATAATTCAATTCAAAGTATTTTCTAATTTCCTTTTTAATTGTTTTACATTATTTTAGAGAAGTATTGATGAATCTTAAAACATTATAAAATGTTTTAATTCTTCCTTTATTACTGATTCCTAGTTTAATTTTACTCCAGTCAGTAAATATACACTACTGTGTATAATTTATATCCTCTAAAATGTTTGGAGAGTTTTTAAATTTCACAGCATTTGGGCTGGACACTTTGGCAGATGTTCCATGTGGATTTGAAAAAAAAAGTATATTCTAAAATTGTTCGGAATAGAATTTTATATAGGTAAATTAGGCCAAGTTTGTTATTCAAAGCTTCTGTATCTCTTTTTTCTTCCTCTGTGTATTTATCTTGTTCTACCATGTACTAAAAGAGATATACTGAATTGTCCAAATATTTTGTGGATTTTTCTATTTTTTGTTTCTCATACTACTAATATTTGCTGCATGTATTTTGAATTTAAATGCATTTGGAATTATATCTTTTTGGTGGATTTAAAATTTTATTTTAATGACATGTCTCTCTTTATCTTTAGCAATTTTTTCCTTAAGGTATGCTTTGACTAGTAATAGTAATGTCAATTTTATTTTGGTTAATGTGTTCATGGTATTTTTTTCATCTTTTTATATTCAATAGTTTGTATGCTTATACTTAGAGTATGTCTTTTGTAAGTAGTGTACCATTGAGATTTTAAAGAAAATCTCTTCAGATAATCTTTGCATTTCAATTGTAGTTTTACGTTTGCTTACACTTTGTGTAGTTTGATAAATTTGGGTTTAAAGGGTCATCTTTTTATTTCTAATTCATCTGTCCCATTTATATTTTTTCCCACTTTTCTTATTTTTTTGTACTAATCAACAATTTTCTGATTGTACTTCCCCCTCTATTCATTAGTTATTCTTATTTTAGTTATGCTTCTTAAATAATCACTTTAGTGGTTATCTTAGAAAGTACAAAAGGCTTATGTACTTTTTTCATTGATCTTCATTTCTGTCTGCATTTTCTACTTCTTATTAAGATTACTTTTTTTCTGCCAGGAAAATGTTCTTTTCATGTGGGTCTGCTGGCGATGAATTTCTGATTTTTTTCCTGAAAATATGGCCTTCAGTTTTGCTGGTATAGAATTCTAGGTTGGTACTTATCATCTTTCAGCATTTTAAAGTTGTTAATTCTTTTTTTCCCCTCGTTCACTTAATTTCTGTTTAAAAGTCAGTTTTATTATTGTTCATTCTCATTTATTATTGCTCATTTCACATAATGTGTGTTTTTCTTTGACTCCTTTTAAGATCTTCTTTGTCCCCAGTGTTTAGTAGTTTGAATATTACATGCCTAATTTTGGATATTCTTTGCCTATGTCCCACTTGGGCCTTCTTGGATCTATGAGTTGAAATATTATGTTATTTTGGCAAATATTTTCTCAAATATTGCTTTTGCCCCATTCTGTTTGTATTCTCCTTCTAAAATTCCAATTACAGACATGTCAGACCTTTTCATGTCTCATATGCTCTTTTTTTTCTGTATTTTTCATCCTTTTCCTTGCTGTGCTATATTTTACCACTGCAATTTCTAGTTTACTATTTCATTATCTGTTGCACCTAATTTACTATAAAATTTATTAAATTCATTATCAATTTCAGTTTTTTTTTTTTTTTTACTTATACCATTTTCATGTGATTCGTTTTTATAATTCTGGTTATTTGATGCATTTTCCATCTTCTTATCTATTTTCTTAAATATAGTAACCACAATTTTTTTAAAATCGATGTCTGATTAACTCAAATTTTATTTTTGTTAGCAATGTGATTGTTTCTATTGTCTGCCTATTTGCTTTAGATTTTGGCCATTTGGGCCTGTCTTCTGGTATATCTTGTAATTTTAGATTGAATACCAGATTTCATGTATCTATATTCTTTTCTTTACTTCCAAAGAGGATTTGCTTTACTTTTACCATGTAATTAGAGGAAAGGAATACGATTTTGATCCAATGAAGAACTGAGATGACTCCAGGTCATGTATGAGTCCTTTTGTGCTAGTCTATTTCCATTTTGCCCTTACTCTTGGATCTATTTCTTCATTAGTTTCAACTAAAAATCTGATGCATTTTCCAGGGCCTCTTCTTGGCATGCACTATTCTTCAATTTTTGACTTAGTAATGTAATACTATTGCATAAATCCCCAATTATAATTTTAGCCTCTTAGCTATGTATTTTCGCTTGGCTTCTCTGATTTTCACCTTATACAGCTTATTATTTTTAAATGCTAAGAGAGAAAATTCAGTGCATAAGATTGAAATGTTGAACTCTTTTTCCTGTGATTGCATTTTTTTCCAGAATCTTAACCCTTCATTTTGACCAGCACAGTAGCCTCATAGTCCACTTTTGTCTCTACAGCTTTTGAATTTGCTTGAACCTCTAGGCTACCATTTTCTGCTTGGTTTCTCAGCTTCATGACAGTCACTATTAGGCAAATGTTTTAAGAAGAAACGTAGCAGAGAAGCTCATGCTCTCCTTTGTGCACTGCCTTTCTCTCTAAAATATTGTTCACTTAAATCTCAATGTCTTCATGAATCTCTGATGCCTTCAATTTTTTTTTTGTCATTTTATCTATTTTTTTCTTTCAAATAGGAGAATTGATCTGTTCCAGACAGGAGAGTTAGTCAAACAAGGTGCTCTGTCACAATTGGAAGTAGAATTTCTCAGCTTTACCCCTTTCGAGGGGCTGTTTTTAGCTCCATCTTCATGATGTTAAATACAACTTTCAGTTATATTAAGTGCAATTTTGTTGGTTTTCTTTTTTCAGCTTTCATAGATTGACAATAACTAAGCATTTTGTTATTTGATTTTAATGCTTAAACATTGAGACATCTTATCTAGGGTTGCGGCATAGCTGAAAGTAAAGACATTTTGGAACTAAGGGTAAGAGATTAATGTTTTGAATTCTCCATGTGATTTTATGGGGCCCTTTTAGTTTACAAAGCTCTTGATACAATTTTCACAGAAATTTGTGTCCAAAAAGGGCTCCAGAGACCTCACTGTCAGTAATACATTTGCCGGTATGTATATACATATGTAAATGATTATGTGTATATATGTATATGAAAATACATGTGTATATGTGTGTGTGTGTGTGTATATATATACACACACACAGAGAGAGAGAGAGATAGAGAGAGCTGCACTCAGTAATACATTGTTTGATATGTATAATGAGCTGTGAATGACGTGAATGACAAAGCAAGGGCTTTATAATTATACTAGCCTGCATTCAAATCCTGGCTCCTTTTCCTAACAGTTGTGTGACCTTGGAAAAAATTTTTAGTTGCTTAGACTTCTATTTTTACATTTGTAAAGTGGCTATTTCTCACAGGAGTTTTGTGGGGATTAAATGAGGGATCTATAAAAAGAAATGAGCACAATACATGGCCCAGAGTAGATGCCTGGTGAATGTGAATCCTCCACCATCTCTTCCATTCCAGAAGTGTAAGTGTGGATAGCGAAAAGTGAGCCATGTGAAAGGCATAGCATCACTGCTATGTTTGATGTCTGGGTGGTTGGTGCAGCTAGTTAAAGCAATGTAATGGGACCAGAGTTATGGGTGAAAAAATATGCAAGTCTGCCTGAACCAGATATCCTCCTCTCTCTCTCTCTCTCTCTCTCTCTCTCTCTCTCCCTCTTCATTATGGTTATGAGGTAATAGGGTGAAAATGTAGGCAAGGACCATTGAATATCTGCCTTCACTCTAAGAAACAATAAGTGTGCCTGGAAGGTGGGTTAGTAGCATTACCTTTACATATGAAGAACATAACAGCAAGCTGTTTGAAGCTTTCTTCAACCTTGATTCTGTCCCATGGCCTTAAGATAGAAGACTAAGAGTCCATGGCACTTTTGAAAAGCAATAGAGGTGACCTTGTTGTTCCAATCCACATTAACTGTACAGTATTTTTAAAGCTTATTCTTTGAGCTAAGGGGCTGAGCAAGCTCTTGCTGAGCAGTTAATGGTTCCATATTTGCCTCTCAAATCTGTGTACTTCTGGTGCATGACTCATTGCTTTCGGGTGCAATAACTTGAACTACATAAAACCAATTTTAATTCTAAATATAATTTTGACTCTTAGGGAAATAATATATAGCATGCATCACTTGAATTACAAAGTAGATAAAAATAGTTGGAATTAGGTTATCATCTGTACTGCAAAAAGAGTGATTTCTCAGCTGCATTTTGAATTGTGGCATATAGTGATTTTACAAGTAAAGCTAATTTAAATATGGCACACAGGCACACAATATACTCTCTAAGGTATTGAGTTAATTGGAGAATGATGTTTTCATTCTGCAGTTTTGTTCTGAGGGTTCACTATCATTCTCTTGCTCTTTGATTTTAATAAGCTTTTTATACTTTATTTCTTAAACATAACATACTTGCTGTCTTCTGATATCTTATGTGATTTAAGTTGTTACTTTAAATTGATAGCATTCACATTGTTAAGAAGACGAGTGGCTGTTGTTTGATGGATCATTAGGTTTGATTTTAGGATTTTCCTCTCCAGTTTACATTAATCAGTTTTATGTACCTTGTGCCTCGTTTCTTTTTCCCAGTTCACATAAATATTGATGTTATCTTCAATTGGAAGTTTCAGAAAAGAAATTAGAATGAGAAAGCTGGCTCCAATAGCCATCAGTTGGAAAACTAATTCCAGGCATATCTATCAAAATTAGCTACTTTTTCAGTACATAAAATCCATTTATGCAAAAGGAAAATCAAATAAACTCCCATTAAAACAACCTGTATTTTTTTCCCATTTCCATCATTAAAAATGACTTTCCACCACCACTGGTCAAATTATAGTGTTTTTCTAATAACTCCTATAACTAATTTGTTAGTTTGTAATATAAATAATCTTCCTATGAAATTATTTAACTGTTTGCTTCATTTTGGACTTCTTGTTTTGCAGTAACTTAATTTAAAATAAGCTCATATAATAGCTTTGTTGGGTTAAACAGATTGAGATGCAAAAATGCCTATTTAATAAGCATATATTGATAGGGCTCTTGTAGGAGGGTGAGCAGGAATAAAAACAGTTTCCTGGTAGCTGAGTACTCTGGAGGCCTGGAGTTCCAGAACTAATACGGCCAACACATAAGCCTGAATTAGAAGGCAAGTTTGGAAGGCCTACCTCTATTTGCCTAGAATTTTCTGACTTCTCCTCATCCATCAACTTGCTTCCTATCCTGTCTTGCTAAAAAGCCCTAGAACTATGCTGTACAATATGGTAGACAATTTGCAGCAATTTGTCTTAGTCTGTTTTCTAGGGCTATAACTGAATACCACAGACTGGGTAATTTGTAAAGAAAAGGAAATTTATTTCTTACAGTTCTGGAGGCCAAGACGTCCCAGAAGGGCCTTCCTGCTGCATTGTAACATGGTGGAAGGGCATGATACGGTCAGAGAGTGCGCTTGTGAGGCGGACAGAGAACTCCGATCAAAGTCAACTTTTTATCAGGAGCCCACTCCGGCGAGAACTAATGCACTCCCATAATGGCAGTGTTAATCCATTCATGAAGGCAGTGTCCTTAATCCCCTCTTAAAGGTTCCACCTCCCAATATATTTACCTTGGCAATTAAATTTCAATATGAGTTTTGGAGGAGACATTCAAATCATAGCACTATTTAAAATTCAGTTAATTTAAATTAAATACAATTTAAAATTCATTTCCTTAGTCATATTAGCCAAATTTCAGGGGCACAATATTCATGTGTAGCTAGTGGATATCATGTTAGATAGTACATATATAGAACATTTCCATCATTGTGGAAAATTCTATGATATCACCCAGCTCTAGAATATCACATAGCTCCTTCTCTTTGGCATAGAAAGGAATGATTGGGATTAGGAAAAGTAGAAGAAACACTACAACCAAAGCATTGTCTTCATTCAGAGTATTGTCTTGACTTCTTGGGAACTTAGGATTCTACCAGCCCTGTAGCATTAATCTGGCTTCCATTGCTATGATTTCATTATTAATGGAGATATTAATGTTTTCCCTATTTCCTTCCCTGAGTTCTTTCCTAGAAAGATATTTCTTATAGCCTCTGACTTGTTTAATAAATGATTGCTAACTTTTGAACCTTTCATTTCCGTTTGTGATATACTGTGGCTTGTCAGCACACTAAGATATTCACTCATAATTTTGGAGTGGTTTTCAAACACCATTTTGTTGCAATTTCTTTCCTCTTTTTCAAAACAGACAAGAGGGTGCCATTTTAGCTCAGTTCGTTATCAGTTTCTAAGTCAGCTTGAGATACTAAATTGAGTTAGGACTTGAAAGCCAGGATCATAATTTCTCTGCAACTTTCTGTGGGGTAGCTCTTTTCTTCACCCTTGTACCACTCTGTAGTGGGAGAAATGTTCTTACTCCTCACTTCAACTTTCAAATTATGATTTCTCCCCAGATCACACATTTGAATCTCAAGTTGTTCAATATACTATCTGCTGCCCTTCTTTGTTGCATTCACCTGTAGAACCCCTGTTCACACTCACATTTTCCTTGAGGGTTTTATCTCATTCCTTTATTCTCTCTAGCACTGGACCCATCATAATTCCTTGTGATCTTAAGGCCACAAAGATCTTAAGGCTTCAACTTCTGGCCTGTCAGTTACTTGTCCACCTTCCAATCTGAATAACTCACTTCCATGTTAATACCGCAGACCTTGTCGTACTAACACCTTTAACCATTCCATAATCACCATTTCAAGCAACCTACCCTCCAACTTCTAGCCCCTGTCTTCCTTCTTACTTTCTCTAATATTTTTACTTCAGCAATACTACTAAGGACTTACTAGGGCCTGTAGTCCACCTCTTTTCACTCTCCATTACTCCTTTATATTCTTACTTTTCACCTTTCACCATCAATTTTCTCACTTCTTTCTCCCTTGTACTGTTCTGATAAAACCAGCCCAGTTATCATCCAACTCTCTTGTCAGCTATGCAGGCAGCTTTCTCTACAGGCATGAGGAAAGCACCCAGTCATCTCATTTTAAATTCAATGCCAATAACTTCAGGTGATTTTTCAGTTTTGCCAGACAATCTAGGATACATTTCCCTAGTATATTTATTCTCCCTCTCCTAGATGACCGTATCACTCATGCTATCTTCCCCTGAATAGACATATTTCTTTAAATGGCAATAATATCTCTTTATTCTTATTATAAAGAAATTAATATTACCTAGAAAATATCTGGAAAAATACAGAAAAGCTTACACATACACTTGTATAATATATAGATTTTCTTTCTGGAGACAATCTCTTTTGTCCTTCTGATTTTTTAGTATTTCCTTCCAGTCTTTTTTGTTTTGTTTTGTTTTTTTCGAGACAAAGTTTTGCTGTGTCAGCCAGGCTAGAGTGCAGTGGTGCGACCTCGGCTTACCACAACCTCCGCCTCCTGGGTCCAAGTGATTCTCCTGCCTCCCGAGTAGCTGGGACTACAGGCATGTGCCACCACACCCAGTTAATTTTTTTTGTATTTTTAGTAGAGATGGGGTTTCACCATGTTGGCCAGGATGGTCTTGATCCCCTGACCTCGTGATCCACCCACCTCGGCCTCCCAAAGTGCTGGGGATTACAGGCATGAGCCACCACGCCTGGCCCCTTCCAGTCTTTATCCAATATTCATATGTATTTTTACATAGGTACATTATAATACGTAAACAGCTTTGCATTTTCATCTTTCCCTCTTAATATTTTATAGTAATTATACTTGACTGTTTGCAACGTACCAGACTTTGTACCATCTTTTATGTATATTATTTCTAAATTAATGTATCTTTCTACATCTTCATTACCAATTAAAAAGGTGAAATTGGTTTTATACAGTTGGATAAAATATTAGAATCAGAATTCAAACTCAAGTCTTTCTGTTCCAAAGTATATCCGTGGAACTTTTTAAAGCCTTCATAATGCTACTTAATTGCTACATAATATTTCATTGTGTGAATATAGCATACTTTACTGAAATATTTCCTTTTATTGGCAAATTTGGTTATGTGCAATTTGTCACTCTTATAAATAATGTCATTATAAACATCTTGGGAATATATGTCATTGTCTGAATTTAGGACTAATGTATTACAAGAAATTCCTAGAATTCATATTGGACCAAATGGCATAAATTCTTAGCATATGGACATTTTGCTTTCCAGAAATAAACATGGCATTTCTGGCATACTGTAAACACTTTTCTTCATTGAAAAGATTTCCTGCCTTTGATTAATGGGCCACAGATATAGTGCTTTATCGATCACCTAGGAATGAATTCACTACCATTAATGATTCAGTACAGTAAATTTTTTATTCCACCTGTAATCCACAAAACAGTTACTTACCATAAGAAGAATAATTTTAAAAATTGATTTGATTGTGAGTCTAGATAAAAAACCCCAGGGAAATATAATTTTTTTTTTAAAGTCCAATAAAATAATAAAAACTGTAACAATGACAATAAAAGCAAAAATCCTCTTACCAACCCATCTGAAAGTGTTTTGGTCTCTGAATAAAGAATGTGTTCTCCTTTCCCAACAAAGCGAAATTTGCCCTTTTGCATTTTATGATGGCTGAATGTTACTCAGAGGTGAGACTTTGATCACCCTTCCCGTTTCTAGGACACGCTTTCACATTGGCAGTAACTGAAATTTATCCAAATAGACTTTCAAAGCTCCCAAGTGTTCTAAATTTATCTCACTCAATTTCGTTGGTTTAGAAACTAGTTTGGAAATTTCACAAGGCCAACTTGTCTTCAGTAATTTCTAGTGCTTCTTGTTTGGGACAGGCTAGAAAAAGCTCTGAGACGCTGCTAAATTTGGTACTTGGCAGAAATCATAACACACAAGGAGAAATACATGAAGTGTAAAACCTAAAATACCAAAACTCTTTGACATTTTAAACTAATTTCAAATATACAGAGATTAGAAAATCGTAACATCTGCATAAATCAGCTGTGTGGACAACCTATATAAGTGGGAACAAAAGGAGAAGTATGAATGGAATAATAGATTTCATGCCTTTAGTCTGCACCAATCATTTTATAAATCTGATGTCTGCATATGAATGGGGTGATTTAGCCTAAGGAAAAAAAGTCTATATGTTTTTTTCCTACTGGTTATAAATGGTGTTAGAATTTGCCAAAAACGAACATTTAATGAACGAACCTGCAAAGAAAGACTAGTATTGTGATAAGCGCTTGAAATTGTTACTGGAAGACCTGGGCTTAAAATCCTGCCTTCACACGTGCTGCTTCATGTGTAATCTAGGCACAGTTTACTCAAATAGTCTGCATCTTAATTTCTTCATCTGTAACATGGAAATAACAATATTTACCACCCTGAATAGTTCTGAAGATCAAAACGAGATAATGTTCAGGATAGCACTGTGAAAAGTCTAAAGCCCTATATAAATGTGAAGTGCTATTTTATATTTGCTAATTGCAAATTAAGAGTTCCTGGGATTAACTGAGTTCACAGGAAGTTTAAGGATTTCTTTTTGAGTGAGGGCAGCACGGTTTATAATTTTTACTTTCATTTTTGTACCCATCACCCAAATAGTATATGTTGTACCCAATAAGTAGCATTTCATCCCTTCCTCTGTCCCGTCCTCCCTCCTGTTGGAATGTCTAGGGTCTGTCATTCTACTCTATATGTTTATGCATACCCAGTGTTTAGCTCCCACTTGCAAGAGAGAACATGCAGGTTTTTACTTTCTGTTTAAGAAAAATTTTATTATTTAATTTTGGTAGAGAGACATTGTTAATTAGATTGAGATGTTGTGTATGATTCTCTCTTAGGTATAAAAGCTTAGGCAACTGTTAATGGATTTTAATTGGTTCCCCCACCACTCCTTCTCCCAGTCCGTCACAGAGGAAACACCAAAGTATTTTTTTATCCAAGTGCTCTTTTCAAGTGACAGGACAAGGGGGCAGTGAAAAGTGTATTTTCACCAGTAACATGGACCTAGCCATGGATTTCAGTACCAAAATGACATGTGAATAGGTAAGAAAATGGCTGAATTCTAGGGATATATTTAGATGTACTACTTCCTCCCCCACTTCAACAAGGTGGTATCACTGTGAATACAGAGTTTGGCAGAGATGATACAATAAAAAGTGATGATTCAGTGTTTGGGTAAGTTCCAGGGAAACTGGATATTAAGGGAAAACCCATAGGTAGATGTTTGAATCCAGGTTTATTGGTGAACTGTAGACTCCCAAGCCAAGTTCCTTGGAAGGATTAGTCAACAGTGTCCTCTAATATAAAAATGTCCTTTCAGTGGCTATGTGTGCATGGCTGAGAGGAGACTTTGACCATGGTTCTTCAAGTTACCACTAGTAATAGGTTTTTATTCAAATATTTATGAGTAATTGTAGTCAATGGAAATTGTTAGTGAGTAACAGGGAGATGAATTTGGCATTGCATTTTGAAGAATGGAACAACTTAGTATTTAATCTACTTATGAATCTGTACTTTAAATATTTGTTAGTTATCCAAATAACTTCTAGCAGATAGATACATTTGTGGAACAAACTTTCAAAAAAATTGGTTTGTCTTCTTTCTAGATTTTGACCAGTCTTATTAAGATCATGTTATTATGGCTGGGTGTGGTGGCTCACACCTGTAATCTCAGCACTTTGGGAGGCTGAGGCTGGCAGATCATTTGGTCAAGAGATAGAGACCATCCTGGCTAACATGGTGAAACCCTATGTCTACTAAAAATACAAAAAAATTAGTGGGACTTGGTGGCGGGCGCCTGTAGTCCCAGCTACTTGGGAGGCTGAGGCAGGAGAATGGCGTGAACCCGGGAGGCGGAGCTTGCAGTGAGCCGAGATTGCGCCACTGCACTCCAGCCTGGGCGACAGAGCAAGACTCCATCTCAAAAAAAAAAAAAAAAAAAAGATCATGTTATTATTTCAAGGGTTGAATTTTCCATGCATGTATGAATTAAACACAATCTTCTTTCACATATGAATTCAAGATTTTCCTTTTATACTTTTTAATTTTAGGACTATATTCTATTTTTTTTTTTTTCTTTGAGATGGAGTTTTGCTCTTGTTGCCCGGGCTGGAGTGCAATGGTGTGATCTCGGCCCACTGCAACCTCTGCCTCCTGGGTTTAAGCAATTGTCCTGCCTCAGCCTCCCGAGTAGCTGGGATTACAGGCGTCTGCCACCACACCCAGCTAATTTTTTGTATTATTAGTAGAGATGGGGTTTCACCATGTTGGACAGGCTGGTCTTGAACTCTTGACCTCAGGTGATCTACCCGTCTTGGCCTCCTAAAATGCTGGGATTACAGGCATGAGCCACCGTGCCCAGCCTAGCACTATATTCTAATTGTTAAGAATTCTAGCCACACAAGAGCTAATGGAGAAGTTATTATTTAATGGATTTCAGGTTTTCAAGATAAAAGTTTTGGAGATTGAACAACAGTGTGTGTTGCACACTACTAAGCTGAACATTTAAAATGGTTATGATGGTAAATTTTATGTTGTGTGTATTTTAACACAATTTTAAAAATTACATTAGTGGGATAAAAATAAAAGTCTCCCCTTTATCTACGTCTCAATACTACTTTCCTTCCCCAGCCTGGTTGGTCTTTATTGATAGACTTTATTAGAGCCAAGTCAGCACCATGACCTTGAATGACATAATAGATTTTGAGAAAAAGACAGTTGCATTTTGTTCAAAATGAAACTTCTTAACAAAAATTCCATTAGTAATAGTCTTAACAACTCCATTTTTAATGGTGTAGTCTCACAGATGATTGTGAAATGAATACATTTTCATGTTCATATTATGTTGGTATCTGATTTAGTTTTCTTAAATGGAGACATTTAAGATCTTATGAAAGACAGAGCCACAGATTCTATCACTGAGGTTTTTCCCCCTTCTATTACAATTCACGCGTGGACTCAAACTTATTTTAGTTTGTCATATAATTAGTGCATATTTTGTTTTATATCGTGGCCTCATGTCCATCTACCTGTTTGTTTATAAGTGGCCTCATGTCCATCTACCTGTTTGTTCCACAAAGTTCTAGAGACTTGGGTGCTCGTCTGCCTGCCTGGGTGGATCTGCCTGAATAACTGTTGCATGTCCTGTTCCTTGTTCTCTGAGTCATGCCTTCGCCAGCTGTGTGTTTTTGCCAAGACGGTGCACAAACAAGTTGTTCATTGTTGAATCTGTCATTGGGGCCAGGACTTGAAGCTCCCACAGGCTTCAGGTGTTATTCAGTTCTCTCTTTCTCATTCTTTCATTTTAAGCATTTTTGACCTCAGAAAAAAATTTTTTTCAAATACTTTTCTAGAAGGAAAACTTTTGGTGTGGAAGTTTTCCCTTAATATAGTGTATGTAAGTTCAGGTCTCTTCATTTGTAGATAGAGCAAATAAATATTAATTGGAAGCTTTGGCGCATACCTGATTCTCAGCAGTGTGCTCATTAGATGCTCAGTGTGAGTGAGAAGTGCGGTGTGGCTGCTAGAGATGTCATTTGAATGTAGAGGCATATTAGAGAACTGCATGAGGGATGAGGAGGAGGAGAGGGAAGCAGGAAGGGGACGCTGCTCCTCATGGCCAGAACATACCTGGAGCATGGTGGTCTTTCCTGAACACATGACCTTGATTTCAGGTTGGGAAGCTTGGACTTCCAGCAGCTGGGAGAGAAAACTTAAAACCATTTCCTTCCTTGATTTAAACCTATGCATGGTCTTGGTCTTCTTTAGGCAATGAGGACTATCGCAGTGAAAAAACATGGAAACCCTGGCATTTATGGAACTCACATTCTGGTTGGGATGACAGGCCATAAGTAGTAAGAGAAATAAAAAGGACAACAATCTTGTAGTAATTAGTGCTAGGAGGAAAAATAAGGCAGGGTGGGGAGATTGAGAGGCACAGGAATGCTGGTTTTGAGACAGTGTTCAGGGAAGCCAGGGAGGTGACGTTTGAGTGGACCCAAATGCAGGGAGGGGTCAAGACACAGATTATCTGAGGGAGAGAAATTCCAGGTAGAAGGACTAGCAAGTGAAAAGGTCCTGAGATGGGAACATGGGAGCCAGACAATTTCGAGGCCAAAGTGGAGTGAGCAATTAACAGTGGCAGGAAATAAGATCAGACAGGCAGCCTAGTAGGCCTGGCTTTTGCTCTGAGCATGAGGAGAACACCTTGGAAGGTTCTGAGCAGGGAAATGATGGTTCTGTTGCATAAGATCACTCTAGCTGCTGTGCAGAGAAGGTATTGTAGGAGAGCTAGAGTGGGAGAAACCACAGATGCTCAGCCAATAAGAGAAGGCGTCAGGCAGGGAGAGAGGCATGCAGTTGCTTCAAATGTTTAAACTAATTTCCTGCGTAGGAAGGAGTTTTTTCTTTTATATATTGTCATGTACAAATATGCTGAAGTTATTTAAAAAAATAAAGAAATTTTGGTTCAAGAAAAGACCTACACTAAACTTGCTTTTCTTCTGATTATAGAAGTAACAAATGTTTCTTTTAGAAAATCTGCAAGGAAAGAGTAAAGTATAAAGAAAATATACTACTCATAATCCACTGCTCAAAAATTTTAAAAAGGAAATGACTATCAACATTTTTCTCTATTTTTCCAGACTTTTTTTTCTGTGCATGCAAATATACATTTTATAAAAGGAAGCAGATTATTTTCTGTTATATAGATATTTTTATAACTGTTCTGTAACTCGACTTTTTCACTTACCAATGACTGTTTCTTCATTTCATTAGCTAGTATATAGAGCATCATTTTTAATGATCCCACTGTACCCTGTTATACATGTGAACCATCATTTAGTAAAAATTTTGTATAGTTGGGCGAACAGGTGATTTTCAATTTTCTTTCTTTTTTATTATTATAAATGACACTACAAAGAATATCCTTAAACATAGATCGTGGTGTATATCTCTGGTCACTTAGACAGATTGTTAGGATTACCTGCTAGAAATGTATGCACACTTTAAAGTTTCGTGATTTATATTTTTAAGTTTGTACCAATTCACACTTCTACCAATTAGCACATTTCATTCATTTCCAGCTCCTATTTAGAGAAGTCTAAATTTCGAACAAGGTCCATCAGGAGGAAGAGAGTTTCCTGTCGCTGAAGGCATTTTAGTAGGTGCTGGAAATTCACTTGGATAAGAGATTATTGAGTAAAATTTAGTTGAGTATTTGAAGTGTCAGGGAGGTTTTAGAATTCTTTTCCAATTTATATTTGAGAGCACAGGGAAAGCAAGATGGAGGAAAGATGAAAAATTCTGTTGCTTGTATTCTATTCTATAGAGATAAATGAGTTGTTTGTGGTGATAGTTCACATACAGCAATAAAAAACAAAAAGTAAAACAGAAATAGGGTACTTGTAGCAATTTTCTACAACTTGTTGGAGAATGGAGCTAGCAAAGGCCAAGTAGGATAACAGAGTTTGGAGATACAATATAATGAACACTCAATTTAAAATACATTTTACTTAGTTTAACAAAAAGCAAACTGTAAGTTGTTCTTAGACTTTTTCATGTGCAAAACACAGCAGCATATAACCCAAACAGTCCATCTCCATCAGTTTATCAATTGGCTTACTGATTTAATTATGCAATAATTAACAATATTATTGAATACCCACTAATTCTAGGCAGTCTGTTGGGCTCTGGGGATATAATATCAAATAGAACATGATTCTTGCCCTCAATAGACTTATAGCCTATGGGGGGAGAAAAGCAAGCAATTCAACAATTTCAGTGTGATAAATGCTGTGATGAATATTCCATAGCATACACAGCATGCAATGGCAAACAGTGAAGGGGTATTACAATGCAAAGATACATGGGACAGGCCATGCCTACTTACAAAAAAGCATTGGACTGAAGATAAAGAGATCTAGGTTTACATTCTGGCATGGATGAAGTTGCATACGTCATTAAATCACATTTAAAATAAATGGGAAAATTATATTTACCTAATATGGTTTTTGTAAAAATGGAATAGAATAGCATGTGAGAGCAACTAATCCAGTAAAAGGCATGCACAAAATCTGAATAAATACTAGTCGAATCCTTGAGACATGAATAGTTCACAGAGCGGTCCACCAGAAACACAGAGTGAGGCAGTATTTATCAAAACTGGAATAGACTGGGCGTGGTGGCTCTGTAGCACCAACACTTTGGGAGGCTGAGGCAGGCGGATCTCTTGAGGTCAGGGGTTCAAGACCAGCCTGGCCAACAAAAATGGTGAAACCTCGTCTACTAAAAATACAAAAATTAGCCAAGACTGGTGGCAGGTGCCTCTAATCCCACCTACTTGGGAGGCTGAGGCAGGAGAATTGCTTGAACTCAGGAGGCAGAAGTTGCAGTGAGCCGAGATTGTGTCGCTGCACTCCAGCCTGGGCAACAGAACAAGGCTCTGTCTCCAAAAAATAAAACAAAACAAAGAACCCAAAAAACTGGAATAAACTCTTTTGCTGCACTGAATGCACTTTCCCCAAGTAGTATGTTCTACATAAATCTGAGATCAAAATAATGTATTATATATGAATTTTGATGAATTTAGGATACAAACTAAGATGCTGAACAGTTAGACAAAACCCAGAAGTTAGATGAAATCACAGGGCATACGGATGGAGGAATTTCTCTTTGCTAATTATCCTATGCCTGGAGCAGTAGTACAGCGATTACTGCTTTGTGCCTAATGATTATGAGGGTCAAATTGTATTTACAGATAAATAGAGACAAGCATTCAGTGCTCCAAAATATGTCTTTGAGGAAGGACAAAAGTGCTCCCAAGCAGTGGAAATGGAATAGAAGCTGTTCTAGGGTATGGCCGTGGGGGAGGCAGGATTCAGAACGCTTTTCTCTCAGAAGATGCTCCTCTGATGTACTCCAGAATGTCTCTTCTTTTGCATCACACCAAGTCTGACAAATAGAGGAAGGAGGTGCTGTCTCTCGAGCTCTGCAGTGTGCAATGAGGATACCATAGTGAACTTCCAAGTTCTGGCTTTCATGGAGCATGGAGTCTATCAGAAAACACATCTGTTGTAAAACAGCACAAAGAGATGCCTCTTATGGATGTGGAAGTGCAGAAAACCGTGACAGGTTCTAGTGAAAATGGGCTCAAGTCCTGGGACACCTGACCTAGAGTTCTCTTGAAACATAGTGTAACCTCTGAGAAGTATTCTTATTGCAAATTTGTGGTCAAAGAGATAATTTTAGTTTTCATGTGGAGTGGCGATGTAGCAATTGCAGAAACTCAGAAGCCTTCATGCTGGTCTATATGGAGGTGACCTAAGCTATTGATTTTGACCTAATGTCAATTCAACTTTAGGCCCTCAAATAAATACAAGAAAGTAACAAAGGGGAAAAATGTCTAACTTCTGTAATAATCAAATAAATGCAAATTTGGACAATTTTCTTAAACTATCAAATCAACAAAGATTTTAATGACAATATTTACTGCTGTTAACAGTCAAAAAACTATCATGGGTGGTAGAAGTGAAAATTGATATTCTTTCTGAAAAGCAATTTGGCAATATGTATTATAAGCCTTTGAAACATTCTACCATTTGATCCGTTCATTCTAATTCTAAGACTTGATCCTAAAATGAATACAAAATATAGGAGGAAAAATCATTGTATATAAACATGCCCATTGCAGAATTAGTTAGAACCTTGAAATCTTGGAAAAAACCTATATTTCTAACAACAGAATGATTGATTACATTTTGTACATCTTATGAAATCTCCATGGCATATGGGGCCAATAAAACTGATACTTATAATGATGCTTTGTCATAATGTTAATATAAAAGCTTACTTTTGGTTTCCCATGAAAGAAGCAATTCCTAAAGTAATAATGTGCTACCATTTAATTAACAATTCAGCACATTGTGCTGTGTGACATCTAGTACTGTGGGTTTAACTTTTAAAATATGCACTGTTAATTAATACCATTGCAACTATGTAAAAATAATAAATCAAAAACTTTGCAAAATAAAAAAAGACTGGAAAGAAATGCACCATTTTTATTAACAATGATTATTAGTAGTGGGATGTGTGATTTTTTTTCCTTTCCTTTTTCTTCATTTTTCAAAAATGCCCAAATTAGTGTATATTACTTTTAGAATGGACATATGGACATCAAGCCTGAGGGTGTTATTTCCTTTTCTTAAAAAGCAGTCCTGTTTTCTGTTCTGTTAGTGAAGAAACATGGTCTTTGGTGACGAGAAAGCCTGAAGCATTGACTTAATAAATAGGCCTTTAATGACTTAAAAAAGTCAGAGACCCAAAGATTCTTAGGGTTGAAAGGTCACTCATTTCAAGTCAATACCACTTATTCCAGAACAAGGAGATAATTATTTATCAAGTGCTTACTATGTATAAAGCCCCCTGTGAACCAGTTGCCCACCTGCCTTCCATTGAGAATTCCTACTTATTTGTTTTTCCAGAAAAGAAACCAGCATCACCTCCTTTACATAGACTTCCTCAACCTTCATCTGTGTCCCCTGTCCCCTGTTTCAGGTGATCTGGGCTAGGGCCCCTTCTGTCTGTTTCAGAGGTCAGTTATTTCAAGCTTTCTGAGGGCAAGAACTATATCCCCAGCTCCTGGCACATGGTGAACACATAGACTGTTCAATGAATAAGTGAATGAATGATTTTTTCTTTTTGAGACAGAATCTTGCTGTGTTGCCCAGGCTGGAGTGCAGTGGCATCATCTTGGTTCACTGCAACCTGTGCCTCCCAGGTTCAAAGGATTCTCATGCCTCAGCCTCCCAAGTAGTTGGTATTACAGGCATGTGCCACCATGCCCAGTTTTATTTTTTTATTTTTTGTATTTTTAGTAGAGATGGGGTTTCACCATGTTTTCCAGGCTGATCTTAAACTCCTGGCCTCAGGTGATTCACCCGCGTTGGCCTCCCAAAGTGCTGGGATCACAGACCTGCGCCCGGCCAAGCAAATGAATAATTTTTGAAGATAGTATTTTAGGTGTTCTGGAAAGATAGAAAGTAGTGTGAGAAATGGTATTTGCCCTTAAAGATGTTATGAATAATTGTAATGCAAAAAGCCAATTAACAGTGCATATTTAAAAACTAAAAAAGGACAGCAATAGATGTCACATGGTTCAGTGTACTTATTAAATAAAGGGTAACATGTGATTAATGCTTTAGGGGTAGCGTTATTCATCAGAAATAAAAAAATACCGAGAAAAGAAATCAAATGGCTTAAATATACTCTTTCATATGTTTAAATTACTTGGTTTTATTTTATAACTTTTAATTAGCAAAACAATGAACTAATAATTTTATCTTCTCCATACCCAAATATACAAAATTATTAAGAAACATTTTTCCTTTTTTTTTTTGTTTTACAATGATTAATCTCCCAGTTGACTTGTAGTTGAACAAGGGCCAGAAAATTTAATGTCTTGCCTAAAACACGTGTTTCTTTTGGGTGAGATCGTATGATTCTTAGTCTTTATTCATTATTACATTATCTACAACATAAGTAAATAACAGTTCTAAAAAGTTCAGCTCTTCAGATGGCTTGTGAATGGTAGAAAAGAACTTAGATCAGTAAGTATGAATTTCCTTTTTTATATTTTGGAATTGCATATACTCCTGAATGGAGAGAAATAGGCCTCCTTCGCTTGTCTTCTTTTGCAAGGAGGTTTACATATTACTGCAGTGAGGAACCAAGAGAATCCTTTCATGGGTTTTTCCCTCCACTGAGTGAATGACTTGGCAAAGTTTCCAAGTTATGTCAATTTACCTGCCCCCTCCTGCACTACAAAGGCAGGGACACTGAGAGTATACTTTCCAACCTTTATATTGCTTTTCAATGTAAATTATGTTAATATTTTAAATTGTGATAACTTAGATAAATTTAATGGATAAAATGTACTCTACTTGCATATGCTCTTTATTATAAATATAGACCATAGTCTTCTGGAGCCCTGAACAATTGGTAGTAGAATCAGATATGCAAGAACTAGAACTTAGGTTCTTACTATAATGGGTAGAACATGACTTAGACTAAATATATCTGTCTATAAATATCTCTGAATAACATAGATGTAGACATTTTTCATTATGCAAAAAAGAGTATTTATAACACTGTCTATCAGAGACCTAGATACTAACTCTAAATCAAGAGGAATATTGTAATTATTTAAATGCTGCCTAGGAAAAAGTGTTATACGGTTTGAACAATTAAGGGAGATATCAACAAAGAAATCAATTCTAGTAGAAAATTGTAAATAATGAATTTTATTGAAACAACCTAGACCCTGAATTACTATAAAGTAAGCATCAATTATATATACAGTTTAATATTTTATTATAACATTTACGTTAGGATGGCAATAAGCTGGGCTCCAGAGCATTAATTCACATGGCATATTGGGCTTTTGGGTACCTTGCCCCCCGCCCTTCAGGGGCTCTTGAGGGTAATGATGAGATGATGTTCCTTGTCAAATCTTGGGAAAATGAGGGCTGTTTCAGTATGTAGGAGTCCTGAAATCTCAGGAGAGTGCCATGGTATAGGAATTATTTTTACTAGAAGCCAAAGAACATCTACAATGTTGGAAACATTGAGAAACTAGACTTCCCAGAGGATGAAGAATAGGCTGGGGAGGAAATTGGACACTAGGCTACTTGAGGTCAAGATGAAGATTCAGGGGCATCCTTAATACGTGCTTTCCAACTTCTGAGGAGCTACTCTAGGGAAGAAGAAGCAGCCCACAAAGACTATTTTCTTTAAAAGACAGCACCTAGCTCAGTGGATGGAAAATTTAGGGAGGTGGTCTTTGATTTGATATTTATGTCTTCTTCTCTTCTCTTCTCCTCTCCCCTCCCCTCCTTTTTCTTTTCTTTTCTTTTCTTTTCTTCTTTCTTTCTTTCTTTCTTTCTTTCTTTCTTTCTTTCTTTCTTTCTTTCTTTCTTTCTTTCCTTCCTTCCTTCCTTCTTTCCTTCTTTCCTTCCTTCCTTCCTTCCTTCCTTCCTTCCTTCCTTCCTTCCTTCCTTCCTTCCTTCCTTCCTTCCTTCCTTCCTTCCTTCTTCCTTTCTTTTTTTTTCTTAGAGACAAGGTCTCACTCTGTTGCCCTGGCTAGAATGCAGTGGTGAAACATTTTCCTACTTCAGCTCCCTCTTGCTCTTGAGAATGTCTCATCTTCTCAGATTCATTTCAGATAGCTTTGAGAATCCTCCAGACAAAGTTTCATGTTTGGAAGAGGCTTCTCAGCTACTTTCTGCATTCTGTCCAGCATGTGTCTTCTCTCTCGTTCTGATTCACTGTGGCAATATCATTGGTTGAGGTCACTGATTGATTAAAAACCTAGAGCCACTTCATGATGTGCTTCCTTCTTTCCCAATCCAGTTGTAGGCTACTCCTGCTCTCTCCTCAAAAAAGAATTCTAGCCCTGATATGCTGCCTGTAGTCGACTTGTGTCTAAACCCCAATATAAGCTGTATACAGTAGATTAGGATTAACCTGTGATCCTAACATCTTATATAGAGATTTATGTTATTGTTTCTTCTCTTCAGTGTACATGTTGTGTCAAAGGACTCAGTATTGAGTGCCTGGGGGCTGGAGGAGTATATGAAAAACTGTCAATGTGGTATATTCAAATAGGCCCCACCCTCTGACACCATCTTATTGTCTTTGAGTCAAACCTTTGTTTCCTGAATCTCTCTTCCATGGATTAGCCTGACTCTACTACTTCCACTGGCTTGAGAGACACATCTGAATCCTAGGGTTGTCATGGCACATGTCCTAAAATTTAGAATACTAATACATAAGGAAAAATATTTTAGTAGTTAGAGTTAGTTTCTCAAGTGGAATGTGGTAGCTCAAGAAAGAGTAACCTCCTTCCAATAGAAATATGCAAACAGAGGCTCAGCACTTATGTGAGGGATGTTAGGGAAATAATTCTGTATGAAGGAAAGGCAGAAATGTGGACTAAGTGTCTGTCATAGTCCATTTTCTGTTGCTATAGCTGAACACCACAGACTGGGTAATTTATAAAGAATAGAGGTTTATTTAGCTCATGATTCTGGAGCCCAGAAAGTCCAAGATCAGGTGGCCACATTTTGGGAGGGTCTTCTTGCTGTGTAAAGGCATCATATGGCTAGAGAACAAAAGTGCGTGTGTCAGTTCAGGTCTCTCTTCTTATAAAGCCACCAGTCCCATCATGGGGGGGCCCACTCTGTTGACCTCATCTAGTCCTCAATACATCCCAAAGTCTCCACCTTCAATCAGCGTAATAAATTTCAGGCTTAAGTTTCCAATAGATAAAATTTGGAGGACACATTCAAACCATAGCAGAATCTAATAAGGTCCTTTTCATCTATAATGAGATACTGTTTGGGTAATTCTGCTACTATATTGGTATCCTTGACAGGATAATTAATTTAATTAACAGCAGCGATAGTGAGAAGAGGGAACAAATGCACACGTGCATGCACAGACCCATGGAACACTGTATAATACTCCATTGTCAAGAATGCTCCTTCGTTAAGAATTTTTTTTTTTTTTTTGAGACAGACTCTCGTTCTGTTGCCCAGGCTGTAGTGCAGTGGTGTGATCTCGGCTCACTGCAACCTCCACCTCCTGGGCTCAAGCAATTCTACTGCCTCAGCCTCCTGACTAGCTGGGATTACAGGCTCCCACCACCACGCCCAGCTAATTTTTTTTTTTTAGTAGAGACAGGGTTTCGCCATGTTGGCCAGGCTGGTCTTGAACTCCTGACCTCAAGTGATCTACTCGCCTCGGTTTGGTTCTTTCTTCAGTTTTCTCTTAGGGATTACTCAACACTGTTAAAAGAATTTTAGCAGTCATTGTAACACTCAGTAACTTACATATAGAAAATACTTAATAAATATGAGCGTTAGTGAATCTGGAGAAGTGCCGCTTTCTATTCACTTACTACCTTACACTACAAGATGTCTTTTTAAGAGTCCATATGCATTGCCTCTCCAAACGGAGGGCGGGGCTCATGGCTTACCCTGCCTTATGATCCCCAGGAATCCTAGCTTTTTCTTTGCCTAACCTTAGAAGATGCTCGGTTAATGATAGAAGTCCACTGTTTGTTTCTTCCAGGAGAGATTGTGATACTCACTGTGCTAGATTTAAAATGGCTCTGCTATGATCTCTGAGACTTGGGAAGTCTATTTTTAATGTATAAGAGAAAAGGTTTTGAGTTGTACAGGATTTTGATTTTTTTTCCCCTGTACCATGCAGCTCAGAAGTAAAATGGTTTAGGTCAAAATCAATTGAACAAAAAGAAAGAAGACCTTGCAGTCTAGTGCTAGTCTTTGTAATTTCTAGACATATGGTCTTGGAGGAATTAATTAAGTTCTTTTGAATCTCTGTTTCTTTATCTGTAAAGACTATTTAAATTGAATGATAGTGATATTATTTACTTAGTGAAGGACAGATGTTTACATACTGTACTCAAAAGGTCAAACAGATGGGATTATTTTAGATTGAAAGCTCATGTGTGGGAGTCATGCCTTTTGTGAGCCACATAAATTCCCATGGGGTCTGGTAACTTACTGTGTGCCCAGCAGGAACCCAAAAAGTCTTGTCATGGTGATAAATATGACACCATTTAATAAGGTCACATTTAACACAAAGAGAAACTTGGGAAAGAAAACAAAACAAAAATCTAGACCTCATCCCTAGGTACTTTGTGTGACTTTGGACAGGTCGCTTTACCCCTCTGAACTCTTTAATTCGTTCATAAAAAGAACCAAATGCTAAGAAGGGGAGGACAGGCATATAAATGGAATAGTAGAAAAGATTATTGAGCCCATGAGGTGAGAAGTATAGTATCCTGAAATGTATGATACCCTGAAATTGTTGGCCTCCTACATGTATTCTCTTCAAAGGGAGAGAGTTCCCATAAAAATTACGCTTGGACAATACTTTTCAAGATATTTATGGGAGTTGCTTTGGATACATGGTATGCTTGAACTGAGAAGGAGCTTTAAGATATTTTAGATTAACCTTTTAATTTTATACATGGAAAAAGAAAGTCTCGAGGAAGTTATACAAATTCTTTAAAATTATGTAATGTGTGAGAGAGCTAGCACTAGATTTGCAAGGCTGTGAGCCATTGGGGAATTCAAGTTTGTTTGTTTTGGCCTATTTTGCTTTTTTTTGAGTTTAAGTGGCAGAGGTGTTCTTATTTTCTTGGTGCCTTACTTTTCAAGAGGTCTTGTCAATGCCCCCTCATTTCTTGTCTGAAGAAACAAAATAAATCAAAAAAGGAATTAATTTTACAAATATACTATGTGCTAGCCAGGCAGTACCCATTGTTGGGCATTGGTAATACAAACTTGCTACAAGGTACTTGTTGTTCTTGGATAGATTTCTGTTTTTCATTCCTTCACATTGTTAACATTGAGCAATCTGCTTAGTCAGGAAAAGGCAACACATTGTAAAGGTATGCAGATACAAAAAAATCGGAGTCCAATGTATGATTCATTCCTATAGTAGCCCTGATGTAGTCCAGTCCAAAGGACAATTTTCTCCATTAGACATTAACTACCATCAATTTCTTCTCTCATGAAATAAACAGATTCTGTCTTGGAAATAGAAATTTTTTCTGCTAATGAGCTTTTTTACTGCTTGGGAGTCTTCTATTTTAATCTGAGACTAAAGGATAGAAAGAGAGGCTTCACAGGGAGCAGGAAATGGAAATGACAGTAGACCCTAACTCCCTCTCCACCTGTGCATGGATATGGAAAAGGGCTTTGAAAAAGGCACCACTTATAATAGCACAGCCCAGGGAACTGGGTGTTAAAGTCAATGCCCATGATAGGAGAGCTGCTCACGCTTCTTACAATGTCTTGAATACTCTTAATCCTTTTGCAAATACTTGCTTTGTTATAAGACAAGTCAAAGCAGATATGATGATGTCTTAGCCGAGGAAGAAATTGTGGCTTCTTGGATGCAATATAGCAAAGAGGATTGTCTCTTAAGAATAATAAAAAAGAGGTTTTTTTCATTTAAATCTGGTCTAGGAAAAATATCCTCTTGAAACTCTTTTTACTATTAGTTTTGTTTTCAAAAAAACACTGATTTGAACAAGATTAAATAAGCAAATCGATGGCTTTCTGGGTTTAAAGCAACTGAATTCCTACTATCTCCCTTTATACTGAAATTTCAACATAGATTCTTCACAAGAGAAGGATGATGAACTGAATCCCATATGACACTCAAGAAGATGTAGGACAAGCAAATAAAAGTGGTCCCAAGGGAGCAAATAATCTTCCCAGCCCTGCAAATGATTCGCTTCTGCCCTATAGTTTGACTCGTCCAAAATCTGGTTTTCAAAACAAATTAGTCCACCTCTGAAAAAGGCATGCCGACTTCCCAGCTGACAATTATAAAAGTGACCCTGTCTACAAGCATCTGATGAGTGAGTGTCTAGGTTATAGAAACAGAGATACCCTCTTCCCACTGTAATATTTCTGTTGATAGGCTCTGTTTAGAAGATTAATTCTTAGTGTCATCATTCATGAATTACAGGGAATGAAAAACAGGAGAAGGGGAAGCAGAGAAGGATGTGCTAATGTTACGATGTTTTATAATATTTTCAAACCCTAAGTTCTTCCACCAATCGGACCATGTCACTTAAATTTAAGGCTCTAATAACATTGGCTTACAGAAATATTTTCACTTGTATGACTTCACTCGTCCTTGATGCCAGAGTTCAAAAGGGTGTATAAATAAGATGGGAGGAGGGACACATTATCACAGACCAATAACAATGACAACAAATGTACCTCAAAGCTCTTAACAAGTATAAAGCTAGAAATGATCTGAGGCTTGTGAAAAATACTGATTAACACAAAAATGATTTTAAAAGCAATATTCAGAAAAAGTAGAGTAATGGAGACCTGGTCCTGGCACAGATAGTGTTACCTTAAAAATATATCACAGAGAATGTATAATTATTGACTGTATTTATATCTTCTCTATCCAGGATCTTCATATTTGAAAGGAGCAGACAAACATCACCAGTATGATGGGACTGAAGCCCAAGATTGGTAACCTGATGGTAGGAAAACATTCATTTTCTTTAACTCGTGTTAAGTATCTAAACAGAAAATTTCATTTTTATAGCATAGAAATTTTGTATATTTGGTTTGCAAAATCTGTTTTGTTCTCCAAAATATGGAAAGCTATGGAAAATGGGAAATGTCTCCCCCTTGCCCTAGAAAAATAGATATAAGTTAGTGTTGTTACAGTTTTTTTTTTTTTTTTTTTTTTTTAAGTAGACTGCGGGAAATAAAAAGAAGCTAGTGACCTTAAGACAATTTTCTAAAAACTTTTAAGAAAATTATACTAAGCTTATCAGCTTGTTTTCATGACTGCGAGTATTGAACATAGAAAGTAGTAATAATTAGAAATCAGCATTGACTTATTAAAACAATTCATGCCAAAATAAATTCATTGCATTTTTATAGCCTTCAGTGCAGAATTTAATGGAGTGTTGGGTTATACATATAGAAATACATGGAAATAAAATATGGTGGGTTTATGTGAATTCATAACTGGCTGAAGACTTGTATCCAAGAACCACCATAAAACAATTTGTGTCCGGTTTCAGCGGGTCTCTATTGGTTTGCAACAAGACTCTGTACTGGGTGATACTGTTGAATGTTTTTATCAATAAGTATAATGATGAAGTAGAAGTCGGGCATATCCATTCTGTGTCAAGCACCAAACTTGGCACTATACAGAGGCCACACTGTGTGACTGAAAGGATGAAGGGCTTGCAACTCCTAGGGGAGTTTGAATTCCAGCTCTATACTTACTAGCTGCTTGACCCTTGACCTCCAGTTTTCTCATTTGCAAAATGGTAACTGCCTTGCAGGACTGTGAGGATCACAACAGTTCATGGATATGAAGTGTTTAATTTGGTGCTTGGCGCAAAGCAAATTCTGTTTTCCCTGTCTTTCTCCTCCTCTCTTTCTGGTAAAATGGATTTTTAAATAAATTTAACTGAGTCACCTAGTGGTTTGGTTCACATTGAATTACAGTCTTAAACAATAAGTGCACACACATACTTATTACATGTTATTTCCCCTTCTTTCTACACAAAAGTTACTGTGATAATTTTCTTTCACAGAGGTGCCAATTTGCAGTTTTCTCACTTAATGCATCTTGGAAATCAAGATGTCAGTATAATGAGTTTATGCATTTTCAATAATGAACCCAGTCACTTGGTCCAGGTTTTGCAGGTCAGTAAGAATTTTCCAGGCAGATGGTAGAGGGAATAGCTTTCCATTGTGAGGAAACCGGATAGACCAGGGCCCACTTGCCCAGTTATTTAATTTGTTCAAGAAATGTTTATTGAGTACTTAAACATGCCAGGCCATAGGCTAAATATTTTTTGTTCATGTCATTGAATCCTCAGCACAACCTAATGGGATAAATAATATTACTATCCTCATTGTACAGATAAGGAAGTTGAGGTTACAAAGATTAAGTCTCTCACCTAAGGTCAGAAAAATACTTAATAGAGGAAGTCTGATTCGGAGCCAGCCTGTTTTGCAGGAGTCATGCTCATAATCGCACACTCACTTCCAGATAAAAGGCAGGTTGGAGCAGAGAGGGTTCTAGATATAGGAGCAGCAATGCAAATGGCCAAGGGTACAGGAGAATCAAGTGTAAAGGAGCTAAAATTCTCCATTGTTGAAGCAACTGTGAGTAATATTAGTAGTTGTATTGTGGGAACAAAGTTGGAAACAATGTGGCAAGAGGTGAGGCTGAAGATGCAGGCAGGCTTGGTGTGGGTTTGCAGGCCTGGTGTGGGTTTGCAGGTCCAGCAATGTGTGACTTAAGTCCTGTTCCTTGTGCATGGGCCAGAAAGTGGTGTGAGTGTCTTCAGTCCTTCGTAGTAACCTCTTGGAGAAGGCTGCTGTGTCAGGCCCTCAGGCTGAGACTGGGAGAGAACGCTGAGGCTTCAAGGCCCCTGGTTGAATGGGGCAATTTGCTGTAGGAAACTCGCCAACTTAAAATGCTTTACGAATACCTTAGAGTGACACCTGGGATTTCCTGGGCAATTTGAGGGGTGGCTGGAGCTTCTGAAGCTCTTATATTATAGGTCGTGGTTTTGGCTTTTGACAGGGTTGGGGCAGGATACCTTGGGTGTATCTCTAGTATGATTAACTAATGTAATCATAGGGCATCTTTATTTTTGTCCCTCACTATCCCTTTAAATGGATTCGATTGGGGAAGCTCTTCCTTTTGTAATGAATGGTAGTCTCCATGAAATTCTCTGGTCACATTCAGATCATAAAGAAGAAGTAAAGGTATTACTTTAAGTCTCAAGACATTGTCACATTCGAATCTGTAAGGGTGGCGGGGGAGTTCTCACTTGCCTGGCACTCACCTGGTGGCTGGCATCATTTTCTCTCTGGACTTGGCAGGTAGGTGAAGCAGGCTCATTCTACCAGGGATGCTTTCATTCTCGGAAACCCCCTCCTCCTGTCTGCTCCCAGATCAGCGAGGGTCTATCACCTGTGCTTTCCTGCTTAGGCTGATTCCTTAGGCCCTGTGCAGTCAGCAAAACCTCGGGCTTCTGTCAAGGTGTGAGTGATTCCCTGGGCATTCCTCTTAGAAGGACCTGGGGCAGCCTTGGCTGGTTCAGCTCTGTGTGCGCATCTCATGCACAGCCTCATCCAGGTCCTTGCTCCACACTCACACTTTCTGGATTCCAAGGACTCCAAACCTGCCACCCCTTCTCAGCACAGCCTCTTTTCTTTGCATCCTGTCAGAAAAGTTAATCAGCTTATCTCGTGTCTTGTAGGTTTTCAGGTGGGACTCAGACACCAACCTAAACTGCAGAGGACAAACATTAAGTTCTTGGAGTAGTCCTATTGAAGCTGTTATTCACAAGCATGAGTTGAGGGTCCAGCACCTGCTATTGCTCTCTCCAGAAAATTCTTCCTTGAGTTTATGGGCTGGAGGTTAGGGGTGTCTCCCACTCCCTTGGAGCCGAGATAGGGTGATTGTGACTCAGAGCAAAGGCCTCTTCAGATAAATCCTCTCCTTTCCAAAAATTATCTTCTAATCTCCAATGATAGGCCCTTTTATACCTTTGATGTGGTTGAGGCATTTAAGTGTCATCTAAAAGACCTCAGTCACTCACTATGAAACATTTTTGCTTCTTGGTCTATCTACACACTCTGGCATGTGCTGGGGCGGAAACCTCCAGTTTAACATCAGATAAATCATAGATATTATACTGAAAATGACATCATTTTCCTCTACTTCAGAGTGCTCTTTCTAGAGTACAAATATGACTGCATGACTCTCCTGCTTAAAACCCCTCAATGAGTTCTCAGAGTCCTTGTTCGTGCAATGCTTGGAATGTAATAAGGAAGACAGACAGCATGAGATAGCATGCAAGGACGCAGATAAGCAAAGTGTTGCAAAATCAAACACATAGAATGCTGAGATAGGGAATAAATGGGGAAGAGGTGAGGGGAGAGGAGCCAGGCTCTCTAGCCTCTGGCCTTAGAGCAGCAGCATATAATCAGGAATGCTAAGAGCATAAACTCTTACCTGAGAATGTCTGGGTTCAAATCCCAGTACTGCCACCTGTTAGCTATTTGATCTTTGAAGTTACTTATCCTCTCTGTGCCTAGGATTCCTAATCTGTAAAATGGGAATAATAATCATTTCCTCTTATGATTCTTGTATTAGAAGAGTTACTATTTTTAAGTAGAAGAATGCCTGGCATATTATAAGTGATATATAAAGTTTCTTAAATAAATATAAAATTCCAATGGCTTTTTCTACAGGTTTTAGGCCCTTGCCCTGACTGACCTAAATTTGGCCTGTGCTATTCAGCTTAGCCAACTCCTTTTCTGAGAAGCTTCCAGTGATCCTCAACATTCATTCAGGTGTCCTTGTTACATGCTACGATGCATTGTATGCATATCAGTATCACCACAATTATCCCACCGTACTGTAATTGATGCTTTTTCTCTGTAGACCATAAATACTCTACTCTTGAGAGAAAGAACTATATCTTATTTATACTGGTATAAACAAAGGTAGGACATATCTGATACCCATTAAATATATGATGAATGAATAAATAAATGAATGAGTGATAGAGAAATTCTAATAGATCAGAATAAAACTACATACTTACAATTTGATAGTTTTCTTTCTTTCAAGATAAGAACACTCTTTTCTTACTGGTTAGATTTTTCACAGATTCTACATGACACCATAATCCTCCATGTCATTTATAAGGGAAGAGAATTTAGGGATTTATCTAAAATTCGAATTTACAAAAAGCTAAATTGAGTTGGATTGATTACTTCAGCTAAGTATTTACCGTATTCATCCAATATATTAAAAACATAATTTAATTTAATACATATTTATTGAGTGCCTTTCTAGGCAAAGCACTGTGAAGGGCTGAACACGAATAAAGTAGGTCTTCTGCCATACAGCAGCTTATGTTCTAGAAGAGAAGACAGAGACACAGAAAACTGTGAAACAAGGAGAAATATAATGAAAGCAAAAGGCTGGGAGATTTAAAGAAGAGAGATTTAGTTTATTACCATTTCATTTTTAAGAATCTGTTTTGTAAAGTGAAGTCTTTTTTTTTTTTTGAGATGGAGTTTCGCTCTTATTGCCCAGGCTGGAATACAATGGCATGAGCTTGGCTCACCACAACCTCTGCTTCCTGGGTTCAAGCAATTCTCCTGCCTCAGCCTCCCAAGTAGCTGGGATTACAGGCATGTGCCGCCATGCCCAGCTAATTTTTGTATTTTTTTATTAGAGACAGGGTTTCTCCATGTTGGTCAGGCTGGTCTCGAACTCTTGACCTCAGGTGATCCGCCCGCCTCAGCTTCCCAAAGTGCTGGGATTACAGACGTGAGCCACTGCTCTCGGCCAAAGTGAAGTCTTAATTCCTAATTATTTTGTCTCTTCTTGTTATTAACTTCTTTTCACTTCTTGAATTTACCGTACTATCTGCACCAAAAGAATAATTTCCTGATTATATAATGCATGCAGAAATCAAAAACGCTACTTTACAACAGCCCTTTATTTGCTTCTTTAAAAAAATTCTGTTTCCCTATCTTTTGTGTGAGCATAGATTAATTTGTATAGCATTTGAATGGCAACATTCCCTGTGTAAAATATCAATGTTGTCAATATAGAATTTTAGAGCTTGAAGGAAATTCAGAGTTCATCGAGCATACACATTCATCATTTTATTTTATTTTACAAAAAGCAGGACGTGGAATAACTTGATAACAAAGCTAGTTGTTGGAACAGCTAAGAGAAAACCCCAACATCCCGAGGCCCAGGACTATTCTTTTTTCCATTATACCATGCTGCTTCTAGAATAATTTTAGACTATAGGAAATGCAGTCCTGGGGAAGATATTTATAACAAGTCTCTGGCTCATTTAGCATGCCGTTGTTTGGGGTATCCAGCTGCACACTTTGTTCTTGTCAGTAATAAATTATTTCCTGACAATTTGGTTGACAAACGGGATCCCAGCCTCAATGATTTGCACACATCTCTTAAAAAATGATCAGGTTAACTGTTCTAAATAGCTTTTTTGTCCTTCACTTATCTTCCGGCATGGAGAAAAAGAAGATTCAAGATCTTCAGTAAGAGTGTAAATCACACACACCGTCAGAACTCTGTTTATATAACATTTAGGGTGAAGGTACCCTTTTATGAGCTTTTGTAATCCAACGGAGAATCTCTGAAAGCCACAAAACCTCTCCTGTGCCCTAAAACTAACTAAGTTTGCTTTTCTAACTTCCCAGTGGGCTAGGATACAAAGTACGTGGACACTCAAAGGTTTGAAAAGCAAAACAGAATCAAGAGGTGGGGGTGGGGAGGGGAATGTAGGGGTGGCCAATAAGGATTCTTTTACAACTCATATTTCTCTATTGAAAACTGAGATTTCTGGTCACATTGGGGCAGAATAATTGATAGCAGCTGCAGACGAGAAGGTTTGAACATGTATCTCCCCAGGCAATATTTTCTTTGGTTTTCTCAATGGTATGTTGAAAGTATAGCAGTTTAATATTGAGTCAGAGTTTCTTTAGTTAGCTAAGTGAACTAAAACAACTTATTTATTCCGTTTTCTTCACAAAAACTTGCCTTATCCCATGTTTTTTCTTAGACCACCACTGTGTGGTCGTGACATTTGCCTGTCATCAATGTTGGTGATTCTGAGAGACCCTCCTGTAGTAGGGGGTGAATGAACGCAGAGTGCCCACGGGCTGGCACCATTTCTGCTGCAGACTGGCCTCTCAAAGTCAAGAATCCTTGGCCTATTAGTGAGGAAAAATTCAGGATTATAGGAACAACTTCTCTTTCAGTTCCCATTGTTAATAATAGCAAGATAATGAAGAGGAAATTAATCTTTGAGATGTTTGAAGGTCTTCTTAGTACAAGCAATAAATAAGTTGTAATTTAAGAGATAGTAATACTTCGAAATGGTGAAAATGAGTCCAAAATATTTCCAAACTAATGTGCTTCCTTTTGGAAGCATGTGGACGTTTTTCAATATAGACGTTCTTCAAAGGGCAAGTCTCTGATTCCTTTAATAAAATATTTCTTTAAAAACTTCACATCTCTTTCCTTTAGTGAAGGTTCTCCTTTTGAATGCTCCTATTATGATAAATAGAATAAAAAGGGTATGAAAAAGCTATTAAAATAATTACAGAAGTTCAGGTCATAAACTATCTGTTGATTCAGACTGTCATCAGGTAAGTCAATTGCTTCAATGTTAAGACTAATTGGCCAGACTAGAGAATTGGCTATAAATGACTTCAGACATCTGGATCAGATCTAAGTCATCAGCTTGGCCAGTGTGATCCAACCTGCACTGAATATTCCCCTCATTTGAGCAATAGACATTAAGTGTTATTGTGTTACTGGTATTTTGTGATATTAGTTTGCCACTCTGCCACAAAACATGATGGGATTAAATACACACAATATGGGATAATGGTGAGATAATGGGATAATGGTGATCAGCAGCCCAGGTGTCTCATCTGAGAGAAACATGGCCAAATTAAACAGCTAGTGAATGTTGACTATGGATTGGGTTCATGAGCTAGCTAAATTTTTTTTTTCAGATTGCTATGGTTAAGAAAACTCATATTTAACCCGTTTTGCATGCTTCCTAAAATATCTAACCTAGACACTACTATCCAGCTCAATCTCCTCCTTCTCTGCCCCTTGCAAAAATATGAGACCAGAAATGGTTTACACTTCTATATGGGCATGCATGCATTTATGTGTGAGTGAATTGTCTAAAATGTATCATAGGCTTTTAAAACTAAGAATCTCCTGGGACTAGAAAAATGCAAGATCTCGACAAACAAGGAAATAAATGTGGCAGCAAGGCATCCTCTCATCTGACCTAACCCCCGTAACTTAGGGGTCCACTCAGCTCTTATCCTCTCAGTGTGAACATTGTTAATTTAGTAAAACACAATGAAATCAGGACAGTTGACAAAATCTGTTCTTATTCACTGCATTTATCTGGTGACCAGGAAAACATTTTCAACGTGACAACAGGCTTAGTCTCTTCTAGATAAAACTTCTCCTAGTCTTTCACTTGAACTCTTGATAATATTTTACTTCAACAAAAATAGTCAAACTTTAAAGCTACATTATGCCAATACCTCATTTAATTCTATGATTGCAAGAAAAGAAGGTGTACTGCAAAACTAAACTTCCTAAATATCTGAAAGTTATATTTTTGAACTTCAAACCTTTAAAAAATTGAATTATTTTTATTGGAAACATAATTATACTTGAAATTTCTCTGCTTTCTTAAACACCTTAAATGGTATATTAAACATAACTATTTTTATGACTCAGGTATAACTATAAATATAAATGTACCAATGCACTTATGGCCCATTAAAAGTTTGAAGCAGTTCACCTTTTCAATAAATCTTTATATTATCTCAAATTACTATATTTTATTTGTCTGCTTTTAGTAGTTTTTCTGTTAGCTATTAATCCTTGCCATTCTTGGGGTGCCTACTCTGTTACTCAGTTCTATCTCTTTTCCTTTTGCAGTTTCTAATCTGCTATGGTCTGGGAAGCACATAGCTAGCATTCTTAAAATTTTGTGAAAACAGGAGAAACATGCTTTATGAAGTGAATGAGCTTTACCGTCTGGATGTCAGGAAAACTATTTCTCTTGCCCAGAGGCCTTATTTGCTTATGTAGTGGAAGGACACAAATTATTTGCTTTCAGATGACACCAGACTCTTCATGGGGAAATTCTTTGATATCTGATAACTCCACCACTAATGTTCTAGGTGCTTTTATTCTCTGGGGAAAGTAGAATGAACATACTCATTATAATATGGGTGCTTTTAGGCATGCAAAATACATATCGTAGCATACATCCTCAGGTGTCTATAGTGTAAAGAAAATGTATAGTTGTCAGGAAAATGAATGCTCTAAGAATTGACACATAAGTATTGTGGTGTATATGTGTTATTTTAATATGAACTTAGCTATTTTTAGTTAAAATAGGTTTGATAATAATCGATGTATTTGTTTACACATTCTAAAAAGGGGAGTTAAGCCAAACTTCACTGGAAAAGAAAAAAGTAAGCTAGGTGAAAATTAGAGATAGACAACTTATTGCCATAGAGAGAGAAGTAAAAATCTCAAAATCTTTACAAGTGTGGGAGGACTGAGGAATCTCTTGCTGAGTGAAAAAAAAAAAAAAAAAAATTTAGTCATTTGAATTAAAATGTTTCCCCTTCGGGAGAAAATGAAAAATTTAATGTTTTTCTGACATAGTCACACCTAATATAACAGTCTTTCCCTTGTAAGAGAATTCTCCATCTTAAAATCCTAGAATGCTCTGATGTCTAAGGCATAGACTCCTTAACAAGCATTTTCATTCTCTTTTTCTGATTCAGGAAGCTTCTTTAGTAGGTCACAAATAAACTTTAATTGCATTTTGTAATTAAAAACATGTTCAAATGATTACTAACTTTTAAAAACCCTTAATATGAAGTACCTTCATTCCTTTTTAAAATAGAAGTTTTGCAAAGACTTAGGAAAGTGTCCTAGAAAAGTATATGTGAATTTGTATTTCTTTAAAGAAAATTATTCAGCCCAAATGGTTCCTCTTTAACCTTTTCTAAGTTGTTAATTTACTCCAATATTGTTGGGATAGTCGTGTGGTTCCATCTGCTTCTCTCTCTCTCTCTCTCTCTGTGTGTGGGGGGAGGGGTGGGTGAGGTAGCTGGAATATGAGGGGTGAGTTGTGGAGGAGAAAATTGAGATATGAAGGTATTTGGTGATGTGTTTGGGGAGTTGATATCAACCTTGAGAGCTGACTGCCTTCAGCTTGACTGATAATAGTTATTTTTCTTTCTTCTCTTCTTTTTAAATCACTAAAATGTTTAAGGGTTTGCAGGATCAAATTAAGTACACCTGGTAGGAACTGCATTTGTGTGGCAATGATCTGTGAGAACAGATTTAGTCAGCTATGGAGTTAGGTTCTGATTTCTGCTTTGTCCTCACATACAGTAGTTTGTTTACCTCTTTTCCATGGCTAAAAATGAAAAACAGTAAACACAGAGACCATTTGCTCTTTTTCCATCTTTGTGTATTATGCAACCATTTGGCTAACTGGGCAGAAAGTGACAGCATTTCATTCCCAGAAGAGATGCCAGTTGTGTGTATCTCATTGCGATATTTCAACTTCACTGAAAATATTAAAGAAGTGCCCCTTTAAGGCCCTTTCTCTGACCTCTAATACAATTCATTTCACAGAACATGAAAAACAAATCACCAGAATAAACTTCCTGAATTGTATTTGTGAGCTAATTCTCAATCTACTTATAAATATTATTAGGAGTATTGGCTAAATGCTACCATATGTTAAGGCAGAATTTGTAGAATCAAAATGCCATACACATCACAAAATAAATGGAGTTCACTGCTTCTATCATCCTTAGTTATTTTAACTTTATACTTGCGGTGTGTTATGAAGGCTATTTCCCCCTAAGGAACATGTGCAGTGTGTAAATTATTAACTCGTTAATTCCTGAGGTCCTTAGGCTTCAAGGACACAACTGTTTATTTTTCTCTAGTTTGCTGGTTTCATAAATGTGGAAACTGAAAGACTTACAGCAGGAAATTAGTGCTAAGCCAAAAATAGAGCTCAGGTTTTAGTTTTTAGTATAGGATTGAAGAGCTTTTGCATGGAAATAAATTTATACTATTTGTAGGCATGATATCAATTGAGATTAGAAAAATTGTTTCTGACTGACTATAATATTTAATTGCTTTAAGTTACTTTAAAGTGTAAATATGACATTTTGGTTTTGGGAAACATATTGCCTTTAAAGCACTATCACTTAACTGAAACTTATTCAATGAAATTATTAATCTACTAAGAGAAAGATAGCCTGATAAAGTCAACACATACAAGTTTGACTCAGGCCAGGTGCAGTGGCTCACGTCTGTAATCCCAACACTTTGGGAGGCCGAGGCGGGCAGATCACCTGATGTCAAGAGCTCAAGACAGCCTGACCAACCTAGAGAAACCCCGTCTCTACTAAAAATACAAAAAGTTAGCCAGGCATGGTGGCACATGCCTGTAATCCCAGCTACTCGAGAGGTTAAGGCAGGAGAATCGCTTGACCTGGGAGGTGAATGTTGCGGTGAGCCAAGATCATGCCATTGCACTCCAGCCTGGGCAACAAGAGCAAAACTCAGTCCAAAAAAAAAGGATTGACTCTACCACCACACGTATCATGAATCCAGTTGTCATCTACTGTGTGACACTTAGTGAATGAGGAATCAGGAGACAGTAGAACTAAAAAGAGCCAGTCTGGACAAAAAAAAAAAAAAAGAGCAAGTTTATGATGGCTTTTGTTTTGTGTATGTCAGAATTCTCCAGAGGCCTTACAAGCTACTTGGCATTTATTTTTTAAAAATAATCCTTCTACTATATATACTATAATTATATACTTAATTACAGCTTGTTTTAGGATCATCTGTGAAAAATGTATTACAAATACACTTTAAGGATATGACTACAATAATAACACAATGGAAGGTAGCTGTTTCTAAGGATAGTTCGACAAATACTAACAAAGAGTTTACTAAAGCAACACTGATTGAAAGGATATAGATACAACTAAGGACACGAGGAGAAGAAAATAATCAAATAGATGTGGTTTGCATTCACAGTAGAGTATCTTAGCAATTATAAGATGGAATACTTTAGGAAATATTTTACACATAAGCATTTTCTAAAGGCCTGAGAAATTCTTTTAGGAATTCCTCAGCATTATTGTTACATTTTCTTTCCTGAATATGCTTTGAGCATCAAAATTCCTGTATCAGTGCCATTGTAATCATACTATCTAAATATGTTGCCCATCACATGAATTCATAAATTAGGGTGAAGTAACAAATGGTGAATGGACAAGGCACAAATAGAATTCAGTAATTTTACACTGGGGAGATAAAGGAGGGGAAAAAATCACAGGAAACTGTATTTCCATTGGAGGTGTTTTTCTTTTTCACGAATGCTTTCAGCATCTTAATTGTGAAAACTCATGGTCATTCATAATTATAAGAAAATCTGGTGTAATGGTGGTCATTTCTACAGCAGAATGCGACTATTGACTGTTTACTAGAAAAAGGGAGACTCAAAGCATATTTGGAAACAAGTGGCAGAACAAGGGAAAGAAGTAGAAAGGGCTACAATGAGGATTTAATGAGGGATGCTGTTGGTTCCAGTGATTCTCAGTGGTGGCTGTTCATGAGATTCGTTTTTGAGTACTTTAAAAAGTACTGATGTCTGCCATAAACCCCTCTCTGCCAAACCCCACCCTCCATATTCTGATTCAATTGAGAGTGGAGGACAAACAAAATATGGAAGACTTTTGGTGTGCAAACTGATCTGATGACTAGTCCTAAAGATTGCTTAGAAATAGTGAAGATGGGGGGAAAAGCATGGAGGAAATCTTAATATAGAAGGGACCCAGACGAGAAAGAGAATGAATTGGTAGAAACAATGGGAAAAGAGGCATGCAGTTCATGGACAAACCATCCAAGAATCTTAACTGTGGTAAGTAGAAGATGAGTGAATATTCCCAAGAGACATGTACTTTCCTGTGTATGGATGTAAAGTAGATAATTGATATTTATTGGTAAATCTCCCCAAACCTGGCTTTTTCACACTAAATTTCCAGCTACTGCTAACAACTTCCACTGTGCATTCCTCCAGAAGTTTCTGAAATTGGTACCAGACAAAGAGAGCTATCAGGCATTTTCAGCAGTCCATATTCTGGATCAATTAAATAAGAAAGAAACAAAAGGATTAAAGTGGTAAGTCAATGGTAATACTGAGAATATCTACGAGGTTCCTACCCTGAAACAGAATAGTTGAAGAGTTATGCAATTTGTGAGGTTTCTGAGGAATCTTTATTTTGCAAGATTTGTAACACTATGTTATTTTGGCTGAGGATACCATAAAAACAAAGTCATTTCCAACAGTGCACCAAAAATCTTGCACTTTTTCTGTGTTCCAAGCTCAAGGGACTACCTATCATTCTAAAAATACATCAGCCCAAACTACCTTTGCTTTTTTTTTCTGAACGTCTTTGTGTCTTCAATATCATTTTTTAAGTCTTACTCCAAAAGACACATTCTCTGTTAAACATCTTGCAGTTGATGAAAGACAGTATCCAGGTATGCTCTCATCCAGAACACACACATCTTTAATATCACTTTCATGTTGTTCTGTTTACTTATCTGCCTCTCTTTCTGGATAGACAGAGTAATTCAAGGAGAGTTTACAGCCATTGCCTTGCAGAATGTCTGTTTTTAATTGCACTGGAAAGCTGTCCCTTCTGTTGGGTAACTAGAACCCCTAATGAAAGAGAACTGGACAAATGCTTGCTGCATGAAGTTGACACCCTTCACCTACTTGGAAATGTTCTTTTTGGCCAGTTCTGTTGAAGCAACTTCAGTTATGTCAGTTGAGTCTGTCCTGTGGTATGTTTTGTGTGAGTGTGTTCATCGGTCTCAAGGGGTGTATGAATCAACTAAAAATATACTAACATTTTGCTTGTTTGTGCAGCACATGTGCTTTGAGAGAAAGAAAGATTTGTTTAGATTCTCAAAGTGGTCTAAGGCCCAAAACAGATGATAAAATAAAACACTATCATAAGTAGTGAAAAACTAGACAGTTTCTCACTGAATTCCAAAATTAGATGAGAATGACCATTGTGATTACATCATATTTATTGGAAAATAAGGGCAAAATTTATTACCTGCAGCATTATGATAGTCTACCTAAGAACAAAACAAAAAACAAACTGAAACTTTTAGTACTAAAACTAATAGAATTCACGGAAGTGGCTAGATATAAAATAAATTTAAATGCCAATAGGTTTAGATTTGCAAAATCACTTGGTAATATAATTTTTAACAATCCCAATTCATCAGTAATAAAAGCATATAGCACATCAAAATTTAATAAGCTATTTGCAAGACATCTACCAGAAAAATAAAATAACTTTCCTGACAATCATGAAGGAGGACTTAATAAATACAAAGCTGTACTGTATTCCTCTGTGAGGTTACTTAGTATTGGAAAAATTCCAAGTAAATGTATAAATTACCTCAATGCAGCTAAAAATGTAAATTTAAATAATAATGAGATACACTTTTATCTTTCAGATTAGCAAAGCTTAAAAATATGTGGAATAGGGTATTTTCTCATACATTGCTGATAAGGGTGTAAATTGTTACAACTTTTTGCACAGTAACTTGGAACTATGTAGCAAAGTTTTAAACTTTTCCCTCCATAGTTCTGTTTTTAGACATTTATTCTCCAGAAATATTCACCCAAGTAATTGTAATAGCGATATATTAGAAACATCATGAAAATTTGTCAATAAGAATTGGATTAAAAATTATTTTCCATCCCTTTGGAGAAATACTGGGCAGACATTAAAAGGATGTGGCAGTTTTATCCATCAAACAAAAATCTTGTCCTTGTTTATAATGACAATTATGCAAAAGCAAGCTGTGTGTATAGCTTGATATAATTACATCTTTGTTTTTAAAAAAAGTATATGTGTGTGTTTGTGTAAGAGTGTGTGTGTGTGTGGGGTGTGTGTGTGTGCAGGAGGCATGTAAGAAAGTTCACGAGGGAATAGACCGATCGGTGGTCATTTCTTGGAGTAGAATTTCAGGGGCTTTTTGTTTTTTACATCTTCCTCATTTTCACGACTCTTCAAGACTTTTACAATAACAATATGTTATTTCTTTAATTGGAAACAAACATAAAGATTTCTTTATCTCTTCAGCCTTTCACCTTAAGATTGTTATGGCTTCATCTCTGTTTTCACCATACTTAAACTTCATAACACAACCCTTTTTAGGGGAACTGCCTACCCGGTCCCTCGGGAGAAGACAGACACCATTCACTATTTTATAGCTGAGTAGAGTTAATGATGGAAATGACAATGATAATGACAAGAGAGGGCCTGACATATTTCCGAGCTTTTGGTCGACTTTTACTGCTCGCTCTTCACCTCCCTTTGATCCCCTGCCCTAAATGAGAGTGTTAGAATGTATGTCATTAAAGTTAATTTAATTTGAAGCACACATATTAAAAAAGGAAAAGAATCACAAAGATCCTTCTGCTTTACCAAAACAAAATTATATTCCTCAGACGGTCAAGGCTAGGCAGAGCTTTTTAAAGCTGGAATGTGAAATTTCGGATCTAGAGCTTTTCTTGATAAAGAAAAAAAACTTCTAAATGGAGATAAACATTAAATTGGAAACATCCAGACGTATTTACAGAGGCCTACTTGTTGGTTTTCAAAGTAGTTACTACATCCCCAGGTCTCTAGATTTTTTATTAAAATGGTTTTTAAGAAATATCTAATCATTGCATAATCTATTGGGCACAAAGAGAATGCTATTGTAATCAAATACTGAAGAACATTGAACAAACCCATCATTTCTTTAATTTTATTGCCATTTTGATTGCATGATTATTTATTTCAACATTAAAGAATATTTCTCTTTTACACTCTCTACCGATCAAGCACACAATGAGTTATTTTAAAACACATTCCAAATATTTTATTTCACCCAGCTTCCTGTTGACAGGTACAATAGTCCCATCTTAGCTTCTGTTCACACAAGAACACATTTTGAAACCCAATTAATAAAAGGTAGAGCTAGGCAAGCTCTGCAGAGCCCAGCACCTGCTGAGCAAACTGTCAAATGTTTGCCACGGTACTTAGGGCTGTATTATGGCAAAATGGAAAAAAAAATAGGCATGGGAATAAAATTTAAAACCCACAATGAAATAGTTGATTAAGAAAATTAAGCCATTTAGTACAGACCCATGCCTCTGCCTCCTGGAGGAAGCCTTAGGAGGCTGTGTGGACCAGAGTCAGTTAAAACATTTGTCCTCTATGGCAATGACTGCTTAATTTTATTCACAAAGGACTCCTTTGGCATTCATCTACATTTCCAGACCCCTTTTCAAATTTATTCATAAGTTTCCTCTTTCCCAGTGACCCCAACATACTTGGTGCTGGGAAAGAGTCTGTCAACAAATGGCAGATCTGCACCTAAGCCAGCATGAAGCCTTAGGGGTCCTGAGGCCCAACTTCAGATAGCTCCTTGGTATGGGATAAGGTTGAGCTCTTAGTCTCCCTGAGTCAGGCATTTTAATTGCTGGATTTTTTTTTTTTTTTAATGTTTAAGGGAGGCAGGAGAGGAAAGTGATAAGGGAAGCTTTGAGGGAATAGTGATGAATGGCCATGGCTCAACTTTTACCTCCTTCAGAAAGCCTCCTCCAATTAATTCTATTCTTACACTAACCATCCCTTTATTCCACCCCTTTATTCTAAGTTTCCCCAGCCCCTGGGTCCATAGTTGGCCCAGAAAAATTTTGTGTCTTCTGAATTGCTTTTGTTTGTTGCTTTAGTTACTGACCTCCCCAGCTAGCCTATGAAAAATTTCAGAAGCCTAGGAATATGTCTTCCATTGCTTTATGGAATTTAATAGTGCCTAGTTTACTCAGTAGGAAGGAGAGCTCAATTAAGTATAAGAATTATATTAATTAGCTAAAAAAATTAGAACCCTGAAGGTTTTCTGGAAACAAACAAGCAAACAAAAACTACTAAAGCAAATGCAGCCGGCAGAACTTTTTTCTCAAATAAGAACCTCTTCAATTTGACATGGCCATGAGCTATTCAGGGCTCAGGCTTAAAGGGAGTGTCTTCTAAATTGTGATATTTCTTAGGAGCAATTTTGGCGACTTGACGTAGATTGAGGACATTCACATGTTTAGAAAGAGTCAGTCACATGGCAATGATATTCTCTGTAATATTTATTTATATCCACATCTTGTTTTTTAAAGGATTTGAAAAGATTAATGAGATTAAATACAACATATCAATTAAAAATTGTTAAGAAAGGAACACGAAACCAGATTCATAAAATAGAGTTAAAATTAAGACTAAATTGAAAACAGATCTTGCAAACACTTGCACACTTGCCAAAAATTTGGACCTAAGCTTCCTGGCAACTAACCTGAAATAGATTAGGTAGGTGATCAGGTACACAATAGATAGTGTTTAGGTGACAGAAATAGTTCACACTGCTCAGGAGAACTGTAACAATTCTTAATGCAAAATACAGGCAAAGACCTCTTGAGGATGTTTATCAAGTTATGACTGCATAATACCTCTCGTTCATGACAACATTCTTAAGCGTGGACCAGCTTGAGTTTCATGAGGTGCGTTTACAGTGTCTTTCAATATGAACAATCTTCACATCAAATGTAGTTCAGTAAAAGCAATTCTACTGATATTTACACAGGAGTTCTATGAAATAATTTCCTCTAGTGCATCTGAATTTGGGAATAGATTTGAGAGTATCTGCCCAAATGGAAGGACTACTCTATCAATTAGGTAGGGCTAGTTTGTGCCAGAAAATATCAGTTGCTTAAAACTACAATATTTAATTTTTGTTCAGGCAACATGTTCATAATGGGTTAAAAAAGGACTGTGCTCATTGTAGTTATTAAGGAACTCTGGGTGAATAGAGGCTTCATGCTTTCGTGATCACAGAGACTGAGGGAAAGGACACAGCAAACCACATAGTAGCTCTTAAAACTTTGGCCCAGAACAGTCATCACGTCTGCTGACTGAAGCAAACCAGTCATCAGGCCAGGCCAGTCTTCTGTAGAAAGGGATGTGCAATCCTCCCATAGGGAAGTGCACTGAATATTGTAAACAACAATACAGGTTATGACAACCATGTGTCCTTAACAAAAAAACCTAAATAATGATTTTCTTAATTGACATTTCCCAAGATATTGGGTGACAGAAATTTCCAAATTGAATCATTCCCTACTGACTCTCTGAAGTGGTCGTGTTCTCTGCTGGCAGTTAAAAATGAGAACTGCCTGCTTTCAAGGACTGACCAGCTGGAGGTAGGATTGATATTCTACCATGAAAATGCAGCAGCCTAAAGGACCTCTGCCAGAATACGCTCCACCACTTAATACTTTTTATTGCTTTTGACAACTTATACTCCACGTTTTTTTTCTTCTCTAGGAAAACATATTGGTAACTAGATATATACATAACCTAGATTGCTATAATGACAATGTCTTTTATGATTCATCTTAACCATTCTTTTGTGACCCCTCCCATCAAAAACATTCAGTGACTTCCAGTGGCATTCCTAGCATTTTTGACACCTTGACTGGACCATTTTTATAACACCCCCCACTTTGTGATGAAATTACTTTCATATAGTAATTAGTAATCAATATAATTTTTAAATCTTCTGTTTTAAAACAACAAATGAAAAGAAGTGATTTTGATTCTAAAGACTGTGCAAGTTTGGGGTATTTTATATATGAATTAAAATTTGCACCTATCAAATAAAAAATGTTATACTTGCATTTAAATGAAAATAGGAAACTCCAAGTGATCCCACAGTAACTCAAGTTCTGTTTCTCTGACTCAGAATCGCAGCTATGTCTGTCCAAGGCAATTGCCAACGTTTCCCCATTTATCCTAAATGATTGTAGCTGAGTGGGGTACGCTTGGGGAACAATTGTTTAACTGGGAATTTGCTGAATTAACTTCTATGTTGAACACAATGTTTAATAAAGGACAAAAAATAAAAATGTGCTAATTCAAACCATGCAATGTATTATTAAAACTCGATGCTAATGGCAGCAATTGTTTAAAACTAAGACCAGAAATGATTTTTTTTTTTTTTTTTTTTGAGGAGGAGTATTTTATCACTTCATTGTTTAGAAATGTCGGCAGGAAGTGATGATTAGAATCAGAATGACTGGATTTTATTAGAGCTTTAAAATTTTTTATAGACAGGGTAACCCCTCATTGTCCATACCCAGAACTCCCTCATACTTGGTCAGCCCCTGGTGACTCCTCAGTGTTTACATAATTGAGTGCAAAGTGGTGATCTTTCGCATAGTTCTCCAACATATGGCCTCAACCTCCTTCCAGCCTACTCCTCCACAATTCACCTATTGTGAAAATACCCCATCGTCTAGAATTGTGAAAATATTCTGTATCCAGAGCCCTCCTCTTAAAACAATACTTCTGTGTGTGTTCAGATTTCTCCCTCTGACAATGTAAGTGTAAAGAGCACAGGCTTTAGAGCCAGGATTTTCTAGGACTGGATTTTCCCTCTGCAGTTTATAAATTGTGTGACCTTGGACAAGTTATCCAACCCATCTGGGCCTTATCCTCCTCATCTGCAAAAATATTGATTACATAGCCCATTTACAGATACCACTGGATGAGATGAGAACACGTAAAATATATGTAAAATTGTCTTATCACTCCATATCTTTCATTATTCTCCCTTAATAAGTTTTGTATATCTAACAGTTACAGGACTTTGATCAAAACAGACCTGCATAGAGTTTGAACAATTGAATTGAATTGATTGGGCTTCATTCATGGTATACAAGCTACCAAAGTCACATGGTCTAAGCCCAAGCTCCAGTTCTTTCTACAGTTGCCTCAGCTGTGAGTCTTGAGCATTGTCATAAGAAGAGAATCTAGGATATTTCTCATTTGGCTTCAGTTCCTCTTCTTCAGCTGTCCAGAGCTTTTTCATTTAGAACAAACACTGTGACAAAATGAGGAGGCTGCAGAAGCACAAGTGGGAATGGCAGCTGACTGCACGGGGAGGAGGTGTCCATTTCACCTTCAGGACCATCTTAGCATTTTGAGCAGCTCATAGGTCAGGAATGCTGTTGTCATCAGGGTTAGAGCTATGTCCTGAATAAATACCAAGTTAGGAGGAAGATGACTCAGAGCTGCCTAAACCTCATACTCCTCTGATATTTTAAGCAACAGAGAGTGGCAAGCAGCTGTTAGATATCTTTGCTGCTTTGTTCAGGCAAAGCTTAGCCTGTTCCATTTGGAAAGAAAATGGTCATAATTTCCAGCCCATTTTAAACTCTTCCTTCTTAGAATTGTTACTGCACACATAACCTGGGTCACACAACTTAGTTTTCTGCAATCTCAATTCTTTTTCTAATTATTTCCTCTTCCCCAAATGAATATTAAGTTTGTTGTGTAAAGAGAATATACCTTACATTCCTCTTATATTCTTTCCAAACTCAAAGATTTATACAAACACTAATTTCATTTATATAGGACTTTAATATGAAAAAATACCTTTATGTCCATTCTTTTGTTTAAACTTCACTACAACCTCATAAAATAATTGTTATTATCTTTATTTTATAAACCAGGAAACTAAGGTTTAGAGAGATTCAGTATACTGCCAAGGATAAGGATCATACAGCTAGTAATTAGCAAATCCTGCGTTTGTGTATGTGCGTGTGTGTGTGTATTCACCCCATAAATCGTATCTTAAATACTCATTCATTAATGACAGCTTAATTGAAAACCTTTAAAAATATATTTAATTTTTTTTCTACTTATTAAAGTCTTGTTCCCTAACTTGTTTTTCTGGCTCTGAAAGCAGCTAGAAAACCATTTTGTAATTTGCAAAGATGTAGATCTAGAACCTAATTATTTCATTTGTACATAGAAAAGAAAATCTGTACAAATGTAAGAAGAAATGGCACAGGAAAATCCTCAAGTAATAAGAAACCATAAATTCATTTGTATTTTAGGTAATATGTTTATGGCAGATATTCAGAGAATTAACATTATTTTGGGGCATCATTATTTATCTGAAAGATTAGGAAGGGCGTGGAAGAGTCTGTGCGGTTAAGGAGAGCAAAAATGGTGTAAATAATATCAATTGGTAGACTCATTTGATTCAGTCAACAGGTTTTATGAAGCACCTGCATTTTCTGTCATGGCTGAGGAGTGGTTTTCAACACATGTTGACATTCGGGTAGGTCAGATACTCTGTGAGTTCAATCAAGATAACCCTGTTTACCCACTAAGATGACTCAGAGAGCTGCTAGAGACCTAGTTTTTCATTTTGGTCTCGTGCTACAAATGGTCAGCAACTCTGAGATTGATCGAAGACACCTGCCTCAATTATTATGCAATGATTCATAGATTCTTACTATAGAACATAATTGAGTATTTGGGTTTCCTCTTTCAGTTAGGGAGAGTAAACAAATTTCTTATTTATATCGACAAATCACAATTTGAGCAAGTTAAATATTAAAACCTATTGAAACAGAAAATGAAGTTGAGTTTAGGTGTGGATCATGTCAAGAACAACTATTTAGTCTTTATTTGAGAGATGATGTGCAAACATTTCATGCTGCTTGCCTAATTAATGTCTTCAGTAATTTACTACACCTTTTACTTCATTCATGAAAATTTCAAAGGATTAACTATGAATGGATATTTGAGGAAGTTAACTTACTGGATCACCGAAGTAGAGAAAGAGTGGCCCAAGGAAGGGTGGGGAGTAGAAAAGTGCTCAGGAGATAGTTGTTGAAGCTGCAGAGAAATCTCTATTTCTATCTCCTGGTTTAAACCCTTCATCCCACTCAATGTACATTAACCTGAAATATTAATAGATCACTGTGCTTCTCCCTTAAAAATAATGCATAAGCATTTAGATTGATGATTACTGCTGCATTCAAGGTTCTGTAAATAATGATAACATAACTGTCTAGCATATTATATAAGAACACCTAAATTATAAGTAGAAGATGTATCACATCATGGTCAAGTCTAATATATGTAATTTATGGGCTTTATTCTCACTGTTGCAAGTGTCTGTTGAAGAGGGCAGGAATAATGACCCTTATCCAGAAAAATAGATGAAGTCTGTGTCTTTTTCTAAATCTGGAGTTTAAGAAACTGTGCAATCCAAAGGAAAATCCCTTTTAAGGGGAAAAATTAAATCATTTAAGATCACCCCTCCCACTAGGTTCTATTAACCACATTTTGTGAACTTAGTATGTGTCTGACACGATGATGAGTATAATGGCAGTGGTGGTAGGAGGTGTAAAAAAGTGTTGGACATGTGCCTTATTTTCACTGTTAGCACTATTTCTTTGAGGAAAGGATGGCAGTCAGTCTTTTTCTTCTGTTTTGGGAACATCCCAAAGAATTATTAAAAATTGTTTTAACTTTCATTTTGTCCTCAAAGTCTTATGCTTTGATTATTTTTGTTCTCTGAACCTAATTTTACACTTTCTCATAGCTATAAGTATTCATCTTTTAAATATTTCTTTCTCTTCCAAGACAGCTTTCTCATATCTTATCTCGCCTGTCTTCTTTCTTTCAGATTTTTGCTGAGTTTCTTAACATAACTACTTTGAGCTCCATCGTGGTAATTTTTCCATCTGTTATGACTTTGTAAGCCGGTCTACAAACCTTGCATCATCGTCACCTATTGGTGCATAGAACTGAATTATTCTTCTTCCCAGTTCAGAGCTTATTGTACATCCACAAGACTTTTCTTTTGTTTAGCCATATACCTTAATCCATTTCTGCATCTGTTCTCCTTTTTTCATAGGCAAACATTAATCATTTCATGCATTAATTTGAAGTTCATGAAACAGACATTATGTTGGTCAAAACAGTCAAATATCAACAATTTCATATGATTCAAATTAACATGTCTTCCCATTTCCCATTTCTTATTAATTATAATATTCAAAAATTGAAAAATATACAATATTTGTATATTTCCTTTTCTGACTAAGTTAGTGGTCCACCTATATCAAATAGCTAGTTCCTACAAACATGGCGCTGTTCCTGGGTTCTGTATGCTTTTCCAGTAGCATCGGCTGCTGCCTAGTTATCACGAGGTACAATGATTTTCCTTTCCCTGCCAATATCGTTTTAGATATATATGGGTCTTTGCAGTTGTTGAAATAAATTTAGCTGATATTTGGTGATTAATCTTCTAATTTCAGAATACTTTCTCTCCTATTCTCCATCCCTTTGTCTGTTTGCTCTTTGTCTTTTCCATTTTCTTAACAGTATATTTAAGATCTTCCATTGTGTTTTTAATATTAACCATTGTAAGTTTAATATCTAAGGTCTTTATCATGTTTTCTGATTGTTCCTTTGTAACGGCATCTTATTCTTGATTCATGGATGTAATATTTTCTTTCATCTTTCTAAAAATATTAATCATAGTTTCATCTCTTTTCCTCCAACTTGCTTCTTATATTTTCCATTCCCGGTACCTAGTCATAGTTTAGAGTGGAGGTTTGAAAAGTGAATTAGAAGCTCTGTGCTCATGGTTGGGACTTGCCAACTGTGGGCTTCCCTATAGCCTATGCTGGCTAGGCTGCTCAGAGCCTGTAATGCCATTATCTTCAGGGCTTCCCTCTCTGGTTTATCAGTATTTCCAGATAATGATCTTCTGATCTCCAACCTAGATAGCATGAGGCTAGCTATTAGCACTCTGGTAACTGAGGGATCTCAAAGTTCAGTATGCAAACTTGCACTTAATCCCCCTATCCTGAGTATGCCATTTCTTTTTTCCACTAGGCTTGATGTCCCCCAGGTCAGAGAATCTCTGTTTTCCTATGTCTGGAGAATAAGCTTCCAGTTCTATTGTTGCATGGAGTAGAAGTCACACAGACTGGAGGAGGATATCTGAAGATAGATTTCATAAACAGTTTTAACCAGTCCTCTTTGGTTTTGTTTGGTTTCACCTTATCCCCACTTTCAGAGCCATATGGTGCTAAAACTATCTGGACCTTGGGAAGATTTTGCCAAAGCATTAGAATAATTTCCCAGATTTCTGCTGCCAGTTTCGGATTCACTTTCTTAGTTCACAAAGTCATTTAATACTCATTCTTTTTTATCATCTTCTGAAGTTTTATTGCTATTCTCCCATTCTCTGTTCTCTTTGTCCTTATAAGTTTATGCTTTGAAATATCCTTTTACCATTGTTTTATGGGGTTTCTGTGGGGGGTAAATTCAAAGGCACACATCTAATCCCCCATTTTTAACTGGAAATCCCTCTATTATCTTTTATTATTTGGTTCTTGTTTCTTTGGTTTACTTGGTTACTGTTTTATTGTTGCTTTGAGTAATCAATCACTTAACTTATTTATGTAAATCTCAGTTTCTGATAAATGTCTCTAAAATAAAAAATTTCATTAGTACTAATTTACTTCCAAAATTTGACCTTTAAGCTTTTATTGTTATTAAACTGTAAATATTTCACAATTTTTCTTATGTCTTTCTCTTTAACCAAAAAACCCCCTCATTTTTAAATAATATGTTTTATTGTTTCCAGCAACATAGATCATGGAATTTCTAAATCTTAGTTTTGATTTCTGATCTTATTGTGTTGTGATCAGAGCTATAAGTCTATATTATACTGATTTTAGGGGGAGTATTGAAGCTTTTTTTGTGGCTTGTTGCATGATAGATTTTTTTTTTTTTTAATTCCATGTGCTTGAATAAAAAAGTGTCCTATATGTTTGTTGTGAAAAAAGATTCCTAGGCCGGGTGCAGTGGCTCACGCCTGTAATCCCAGCACTTTGGGAGGCAGAGGTGGACGGATCACTTGATGTCAGGAGTTCAAAACCAGCCTGGCCAACACAGCAAAACCCTGTCTCTACTAAAAATACAAAAATTAGCTGGGCGTGGTGGCGCATGCCTCTAATCCCAGCTAGATTGGGAGGCTGAGGCAGGAGAATCGCTTGAACCCAGGAGGCAGAGGTTGCAGTGAGCCGAGATTGCGCCACTGCACTCCAGCCTGGGTGACAGGGTGAAACTATGTCTTCAGAAAAAAAAAAAGAGAGAGATTCCTAGGTAGTATAAATTAAGCTTATTCATTCTCAATTTTTTAAATTTAGTTTTTATTTTTGGTATTATTTGCAACTACTTGGTCTTTCTTCGTGGTTCCTCTTTCCTCTCTAAACTCTCTGTTTTTCTTTCTTGTTGTCATCCGTAGGATTTGCAGAAAGAAACAACTCCTACAGATGATGACAGTTCTCATTCTGTAAGTTTATCTGATCCTTATTTCATTTACTAATACAACAATGCAATTTTGGCTGCTTATACTTTTCCATTTGGCTGCTTGCTATAGAGCTAGAGGGACTTCAAAGAGACTTACATGAAATATTTTTGTTTATATAAGTAGAAAAACTGAAGCCTAGAGAAGTTAATTAACTTCTGAAACTCTCAACTAGTTATTCTAATTAGTTAATCACATTAGTTAATCTAGTCTATTAACACTTTTCTTAACCTGAAGTTGAAGTTAAAAGTATCTTGACAGACCTAATGGTAAAGTATAAGATTTGTGAATGTACCGCTTAAGCAATGGATGTTTTACAAATGGAAGGAATTATTTTTGTAGCTCAATACAATCTTCGCAATAACACAATTCTTCTGAATTCTTGATGCATGTATTCACTATTATTATTATGAACATGTATCAGACACATTGTTAGAGCTTCTTATTTCAGAAATGATTCCCGTTTAGTAGAGAAGGCACCTACATAAACGAGAGATCTAAGATTGTTAGATAAGCGCTGAAAGATAAGAAAGCTATGGGTCAGAGGTTTTCTGGTGAGGAGAGTGTTCACTCTTCCAGGAGGTCAGGGGAGGCTTAGCAGAGGATAGGTCACACCCTACGACACCTCTCAGGCAAGAGTGCATCCTTTACTTTTGTCCTCTGTTCTCTGGTGAACACACACAGGAAACTGTAAGTCCTTTGGTATTTCGTAGAATATTGTGTGTGCTGTTGCAGAAGATTTTGTAGAGTTACGTGGTTTTTGGACAGCCTTATGGATCATGTATCTTGTAAAAAATGGAAAACCAGTGGAAGATCTTAGGCAGGAAAACGGGTATGTGTCTGTAGTATTGATGCCTTAAGTATATTGAAACATCATTGGTGTATTCCTGCACAGTCCTGATACATTTGTTTGGACATTTACAGGAAACCTTTCATTACTATTGGGCTTAGGGTTCCAACTTCTTTTTATTCATGATCATGAATCATGTCCCTAGTGAAACTATAATAAAAGTAAGATGCCAAGAACCCAGGTACAGAAGAGAAATGGGTTGTCAAGATCCTGAAAGAAATTAGGGAAATCACTTGTGTTCTCCAGGCTTGTTAACTGCTCATCTTCCAAACATTTTTTTTTTTGTCAGCTGGGTACAGTGGCTCATGCCTGTAATTCCAGCACTTTGGGAGGCCAAGGAGATCACAAGGTCAGGAGATCGAGACCATCCTGGCTAACACGGTGAAACCCTGTCTTTACTAAAAATACAAAAAGTTAGCCGGGTGTGGTCGCAGGCGCCTGTAGTCCCAGCTACTTGGGAGGCTGAGGCAGGAGAATGGTGTGAACCCGGGAGGCAGAGCTTGTAGCGAGCAGAGATTGCACCACTGCACTCCAACCTGGGCAACAGAGCAAGACTCCATTTCAAAAAAAAAAAAAAAAATTTTGTCTATCTTTTCTTCTCTTCCCTCTCTCCTTCCTTCCTTTCTCTTTTTCTCTCCCCTCCCTCCTTCCTTCTCCCTCTCCTTCCCTTTCTTCTACCTTCTTTTCCTTTTTTTTCTTCTTTCTTCAACACAGAGCATAAATTCTATATTTTTGTTTCTTTCTGGTTAGTCTTTTTGGATGAAGATGGTATTATAGCAGTTCATATTCTATACCCATGGAGAAGAGTTTACTGGTAAACCATGAACTAGCCAGGGCTCATTTAAACCTGAGACAGAGTCAAAGCTCTAAGCTTCTTGACTTGGAGTTTATGGTATTTTAGTAGTTTATACACTGTTTATTCAATGGGAATTAAAGTCCATTTTTAAAGAATAAAATAAATTAACATAAACTTCAGCCCCAAAACTGCCTTTCATAAGCAGTAAAACAAAATCTTTCCGCAGGCACAAAAATGTTGAAAAACAATGATTTTTCATGTTGGCTCAGAATTGCTTGCATTTGCATTACTATAATTATGTATCATCCAGAATATTAACCCTGGTTTATTTTGTCATTACTCCATGTGCCTCTGTAGTTTTATACAAGTGGTAGTGGTGACTTGGTTATTGTTCTAAGTTTTATTACATTTTATATTGTGTGTTTTGTTTTGTTTTGTTTTGTTTTGTTTTGTATTATTCCAAGTTTGTATTGTGGTTCTTTCTTTCTAATTTTATTGTGTCTACTTTATTTGATTTAATCATACTGCATGATAACATCAAATGAGTAGAAAATTTTATTCTTCCCCCAAATAATTACAATTTTATACAGTTTATAGTTGTGAATAATCATATTTAAATCATAGTTTCAATTTGGTTGCTTTAATACATTTAAGGCTATTCTTCTATTTTCTCTTTAAAACTCAGAAAGTACAGCAGTATGGCTTTGTGCGTGTGTGCGTGTGTGTGTGTGTTCATGGGGGAAGTCTCTTAGATACTAATTTAGACGTTAAGTAATTCATCCAACCTGTGAGTATGCAGAACCAGGACTAGAACTCAGATCTTTCGAGTCCTATCTCTTTCTATCTTTCCTCTGCTATTCAGCACTTCACATAATTAATACATTAGTCCCATCCTTATCCTGTGAGATACTTCCCAGGACCCTAAGTGTATACCTGAGTATTTGGAGAGTATACACTCTGTTTTTGCTTTTTCTCTCCCTCCTTCCCTCCCTCCCTCCCTCCCTCCCTCCCTCCCTCCCTTCCTTCCTTCCTTCCTTCCTTCCTTCCTTCCTTCCTTCCTTCCTTCCTTCCTTCCTTCCTCTCTTTCTCTCTTTCTCTCTCTCTCTCTTTCTTTCCTTCTCCCCCCCCACCCTTTTTTTTTGAGACAGGGCTTTGCTCTGTTGCCCAGGCTACAGTACAGTGGCACGATCTGAGCTAACTGCAGTCTCTGCCTTTTGGGTTCAAGCAATTCTCTTGACTCAGCCTCCTGAGCAGCTGGGATTACAGGCACACACCACCACACCTGGCTAATTTTTTTGTATTTTTTGTAGAGATGGGGGTTTCACCATGTTGGCCAGGCTGGTCTTGAACTCCTGACCTCAGGTGATCCACCCCCACTCGGTCTCCCAAAGTGTTGGAATTACAGGCGTGAGCCACGGTGCCAGGCATGCTTTTTCTTATACATATATACTTATGATGATAATTTACAAATTAGGCACAGTAAGAGATTAGCAACAATAAGTAATAATAAAATAGAACAGTTATAACAATATATTGTAATGAAAGTTGTGTGAATGTGGTATCTCTCTCTCTCTCAAAATATCTTTTTGTACTTTAGGTAACTGAAAACCACGAAAAGCAAAATGCACATAAAGGTTGAGGGGATTACTGTATACCCAGTCAATTACCTTGGTGTGTGAAAGTTCAGTAAAATAATTTTAGGTTGTCAAATCTAGTCCACGATGAACATTGCAAAGGCACAGATCAGGGCAGGGGAGTAGCATTAACCATTCTATAGTTACAAGGTAGGTATTTGTACCTGCTGGGGCATCAAGGTACAAATCACAAAATTTATAATAACATAACTTATCAACAAATACTTTCAAATTATAACATGTTTTATTGGGTCAGAATACATTTTGGATAATTTATAGGGTTGGTTTGTCCAACCTGCTTCTCTCATAAATCAACTATAAGAATGAAGCTCACTTTCTTTAGATAACACAACAATGGAGACAGAAGTGTCTGAGAATGTTCATTTCTTTCACTCACTTGAACTATGATAGTACAAAACTTTTCCAAGTAGATGGATAATTACCCTGTATTTAAGATGCCATAATTTTGTAAAATGACCTTTTAATTTGATCCCAGTAGATGGATATTTAATTAACCTCATATAAAGATCAGTACGATATAATTTTTGAATTTTTATAATTTAAAATCTGAAGAAATGATATGATCAATACTTTTGATTATTATAGGCATATTATGATACTGGTCATAAAGTACATGTAAAAAAACATGTTCTGGGAAATCAAAGTGATAAAGGTATCTGTAGCTTAGGCACATCAGAAAAGGCTTCCTGGTAGAAGGTATTAAGATGACATTGAGCAGGGCACTGTGGCTCATGGCTGTAGTCCCAGCATCTTGGGAGGCTGAGGTGTGAGGATTGCTTGAGGCCAGGAGTTCAAGGTTGCAGTGAGCTATGATCATGTCACTGCACTTCAGCCTAGGTGACAGAGCAAGATCTTGTCTCTCAAAATATATATATATATGGTGAACATTAAAAGATGTGCAGGAGTTCAAGAAGGACCGGATGAGGGAGGGAAGAACTGTCAGTGAGGTGCATGTAAGAAGCAGAGGTCTGGAGTCACTGGAGTGTGCGACATGATCAGAAGGGAGCTCAGGTCCCCGCTAGGGAAGCCCTGCGAGGTAAACCTGGACACACAGCAGAGGCAGAGTGGAGACAACCTGAACGCCAAAGTGAGGAATTTACAAATTACTCAATAGGGCAATTCTGGGGAATCAATGCCTATTTTTGAGGCAAAGAGCAACCAGATGGGCACAATACTTTAGAAGAAAGATCTGTTGGGTGGGTTGAGCAACAGGGATTGAAAGGGGAGGGTAAGGGGAAGCAGGAAGGACAGAGAAAGAAGATCTGAGGCAGATGGTAATGGAAAAGGGTTTGTAGGGAAGTGGATGATGGCGAGGAATTTCCTGGACTTGGCCACTGATTTGACAAAAGGGAAAAAGGAAACAAAGTTAAAAAAAATGACACCTCCGCCTGGTGTTTCTCTCTGGGTGACTGGTAGCATGGTGGCTCCATGAGAAGAACAAAAAAGTCTGAGAAGCAGCTTTCGAGGTGGAGGTGAGGGTTATGGATGGTAAAGAAAAGATCGCTTTACATCTAAACTAAATGCTTCATATATCAGCTTAAACCACTGGACAAATAAAGGATTTAACACCTGACCCTTTATTTTTCATGGGGCCTGTGTGATTTTTTTTTTTTTTTTTTTGTGCTGCCTTTTGCTTACAGTCTATATTAAAATAATTAGGCTTATCTTGCAGTTGAAGCAATATTATAATTTCCTGAGTTGGAAAATAATGACAATAACGATAATAACATGAGCAACAATCACAACAACCACCGTCACAACAAGCCCACCAAGAACAGCGATTGTGCAGCCTTCTGTTGTTCACGATTGCACGAAACTATACTCATTATATTGCTTTCCACTCTTTGACTCCATGCCAAACTTCAGCCTGCTTAGGGTCAGAGCTTGCTGGGAGTGTGCCGCCTGCTATATTGTGTGTGCTGTACTGGGATCAAAGCATTCTTTCTCTTTCCTCATCTACCTCTTCTCCCTACTGCTTGTCTGCCTTCTCCTGCAGGGGGTCAGACTGGCCACATTTGCACGTCTCAGTGCATAGCCCTTTTATACAAAGTTTTCTTTGTTAATCAGGAGAAGTGAATGCAAATCCTCTCTCTGTACAATGAACTGCTTTGAGAAGAAGGTGTGACAGTGATATAATGACCTGGTGAATTTTCAGACAAGAAAAATCAAAATATCTTGGTTTATTTTCTAAAGATTAGTATTTGAGAGATGTGTGTGTGTGTGTCTGTCCACATTCTTCCTCTGGAAGACAATGTCATTATGCAATAGAGTTCTTGAATTCTCTCCTTCTCCATGTTTATATCTGAATTATCCTTTATATTTGGGTGTCAGAGCAAGATTTTGTTGTTGCTAAAACTTCAGGATACGCAATCTGTGTGTCTCCGGCTGGTTAATGAGCTTTAATACCTAACCTTAGTGCGTCACTCTCATAGTCTCTGGTAGGGCCTAGAGGGGTACACGTGGCTACCTCCCCCTTATTAGCCATGAAGCCAGAGTACACTGAAACATAAGCGCTACCTTCCATCATGTTTCTAAGATAAACAAACAGTTGGTAATCATTTAATGGAAGTTCAGGTAAGTTACAAGGTGGTCTTTTGAATAGCCCAGCAGTCTTTGGCTATGGATTATACTTGAAGATCTTGGACGACACACTAGGTAGTTATTAAATGTTAAAAAACAGACACAAAATGAAGAGGTCTGTGTTGTGTTTTACTTAATTTCTTCTTTTGTGAGCATAGTAGAATCAAAAAGATGGTCGCTTCATTTGACCTCTTCTCCATGGGAATAGTAACTATAATGGGTTTAATTAACTATGTGGCATTGATGTAATTAGTTATCCTGGTGATTATACTTCTTTAATAAAAGTGCTTCATTTGAGATGCATTGGTGTTCTGCAGTGGCCGAGCCCTACACCTATATTTCATAACTGTCTAGACAGTGGAACTGTGTGAATATTTTACCAACAGCCCTTGAGAGAGGTTAGCTTGCATGGCTTAAGGTAATTGGGAACTAATGATTTTGCCCCTGGTTTCAGGCTCTTGCAGCAGAGAGCAGAGACGCTGTGGGGGAGGGGTGGCCGTTCATTTTGTGTACGCTGAAAGGGAGGGGGAAGGGCTGTGTTTTGGAAACCATATGCTCTTAGGAACTATTTCTCTTTAAGCTAGCAGTCAGAGAGACAGTATCACCAGAGGGAACTGGGGGTGTTTAATCTATGGGTGGACATGGGTGGACATAAATACATTTCAATAAATGTACACAGTGTATAGGGACATATGCTCATATTAACAGGAATCCTGACTGTACACATGTCTATTAAGAAACATGCAGTACATTTCGGTATTAAAAGTAGATCACTGCTTAGATTTGGTCAGCAGGTGACTGGCAATGTCCCTTTCACACGGCTCAGTAGACAATGAAGTCAGGCTGTATGGAAAAAAATAGGGCAAATATAAAAGAAGAAACATAATGCAAAAATTACCATATGAAAATGTTAATAATAATGTCACAAGAAACCCCAAAGAAGAGAACAAAAGCAAAAAGATTATCTGGCTGTGCCCAGCCCCATCCACAGCAAACATGGTGTCTGAACCCCCTTAGTTTCCTCACTATTCAAACTTGGGTAATGGAAGGGGAGGGGGGAAGGATGGGGATGGGAACAGAATGGTGTGGACAGAAGGGGGGTTTAGAAACTAGCTGAAGTAGATGCTGCTGAGAAATAATAGGCTCTGCAGATGATCTCTTTCGCAGGTAGAAGTGCTATTTCTTTTCCAGTCTGCTTCCTTTGACTCTCCTTCTTTTTTCAAAGCTATGCTTTCCCTGTCACCTCTTCCAGCAGCTCTTTATCCTGCAGAACTGTGTACACTCCCATCCGCATCTCTCCCGCTTTCCGCTTTCTCCCTGTCTAGAGACACACACTGAAATCACTGCAGGCATTTGACTGCTTCGTGCAGCATGGCAAGGAACACTGTGGGTCATTCTAACAGCCAAACCCATAAACAAGCACCACTGAAAAACCAAACAAATGGAGAAGAAGTGCCTCAGTGGAGGTACCTGCCAACAAGACTTGTTCCTTTGCCACGAGGGATGCTCCGGCAAAAGCCTCCATCCCTCATTAAATCAATAAAATCAAGTGTCCTTTATTTTAATCCTCTGCACTGTAATCCAGTAGCAAGGAGAGGGGCCCAGGCTTTTCATCTCATTGTTTCAAAACAGATCGTTTGGTTGGAATTGACAAAAGGTTCATTCCTTTACCTTTGTGGAAATGTCAGTAAAAAGGCAGGTGCTGGGCATTCGGACTCTTTTGCTTAGTAGAAGGAAAAAAGGAGTGTGTGGGGGGTGGGGGGGGGCATTGGGGGTGGGAGGAGGGATCTGTGACAGGCTAACTACATGTACCAAAGCTTTCTAAGACATTTTGTTTAGCTTGATATTGTGCAGCAGTGAGAAGAGAGGTGGAATCTATTGTGTGCCAGCTGCATGAATCACCGGATTGAAGTCTAACAGCCTCAGATCCTCTTTTATACAGTAGAGGGGAGATTAAAGCAGGGAGCTCATATGTCACAAAATAGAGGTACAATGCAGTTCTGGCTTGCTTAGTGCACTTAGCCGGCGTTGGATCCAAATTTAGCCAAAGGGAAAGAACGTGCGCTGCTATCAGCCAGGGAGGTGACAAATGTTGAGCTGTAATATCCAAAATTCCTTTTCTGTTTCCAAAATGTCATCTCTCCTTTGTCAGCTTCATTATGATTGAATCTATGTATAGTCACAGACCAACTGGAAACAAACAAAAACACCCAAACCCTAGATAAATTATTCCACACCTGCATCTTCCTAAGCTGTGTAATTGATACAGAGCATAGGGAAGTTTTGTATCGGGACTGTAAACCACATTTATCTAATATATATTTGTCGAGTGCTATGGTAAGTGCATTCTAGAAGCTGAAAGGGATATACAAGGAATCTAATATATATTCTTCTACTCTCCAAAATCTGGCAGACTTCTTAAAGAGATAAGATAGACAGACAGATAGACATAACCATATACACACCCTTTCGGAAAAAAGGCTGTGGGGCATTTTGTTAAATGTGGGAAGATGAAAAGTGCTGTAGAAATCAGAAGAAGTGAAACTTTTAGCTGAAACTTAAAAAAAAAATCGAATAGAGAGTGTTTGCAGTACTCAGTACTTTTTGGAATCTTACATGCCCTGCATCATGGAGCATAGTGTATTTATATTTGTATCATTTCAATTTAATAGGTAAAGAAACTGAAGCCCAGAGAGGTAAGTAACTTTCCCAGAGTCATGCAGTTAATAAGAGACAGAGCAGGAATTTAAACTTACAACCTATTGCTGTTTTGTTTTGTTTTGTTTTGTTTTTATTTTTGTTTGCTTGTTTGTTTTTTGAGAGAGAGGGTTTCACTCTGTCATCCAAGCTGGAGTGCAGTGGCATGGTATTGGCTTATGGTGGCCTCAACCTCCTGGGCTCAGGTGAATCTCCTGCCTTAGCTCCCCAAAGTAGCTGGAACTAGAGGTATGCACCACCACTTTAGGCTAATTTTTGTATTTTTTGTAGGGGTGGGGTCTCCACATATTGCCCAGGTTGATCTTGAATTCCTGAGCTCAAGCAATCTGCCCCCCTCAACCTCCCAAAGTGCTGGGATTACAGGCGTGAACCACCAAGCACAGCCCCCAACTATAATACGACTTAAACTACATCTGCAGCTCTCTTGGCAAGAGACTGTAGATATGAGTCTACAATTTGTCTTTGAGGCCCAGTCCAGTGTCATTCTGACAGTTCCCACTGCCTTTCTCGCCTTCATGTGGGCCTTCACCATTGATTCCTAAGATCTACCAAATTTTTACTGTGTTTTCTGCACCTATCACACCTCTACTATCTGCTTTTCTTTTTGCTTCATGGAGAAAACTTCAAGGAAGATGGAGAGCCATGTAGCCCTGGCCATCTACACCATCAAGGACTCCAATTACACCTGAGTGGTCACATCTGCTTGCTGACTGTGCTAGTCATTTCTTTCTGAGACTTCCAGGAGCCATTCCAGGCATTCTCTGTTTTCAAGCCCTCAATGCAACTGGTAAATGATCTCATATCTTAATAAGAACATCTGACATGTGATACCTCATCTTCACCTTAATAACAACTTCCAGCTCCCATCTCGGCACTCCCTCAGTACCCTGCCCAGAGAGGTGAATAACTTGCCCAGAGTCACACAGTTAATAAGAGGCAGGGCAATACTTTAGACTTTGCCAGAAGAGCTGCCCCTCTCCAGCTTTTTCACACTAATTGGTGGGATCACTGACGATTGACTTTGGAGTTTGTGTCCTTTTTTGCCCTCAAGATTTCCCCACTCTATTTCTGAAGCTCTAGGTCTGTGTACCACTGCTACAATCCTTATTCAAAATCTGAACTCAGAGAAGACCTGATAAACACAGGATTGTAAAAATCTTTAAAAAGACTCAGTATTTTTCTCAGTTTAAGAGCTTTTAATATTTGTTTAATAGGAGAACAAATCCACCTGCCAAAGGACACATTTATGATTGCGGGGCATCAGGCACCACTATAAATGACTAAGATATTTGGGGGCAATGGTACTCAAAGCACATGATCTCACAGAGTAGGTCACCTCCTCTGTCAACATGTACATGGACAGCCTGCCCCGATGATCACCACAGGGATAAATCTTCAACCTGAAGAGCTTTTTCCATTCCTTTTAGCTCAAGAAGGACGTCTTCTCATTTTTATCTGGCACTTTCTCTGGCTTTTAAAAAAATCTCTAGTTCTCCACTCTACATGAATACCTCCCTTTGCCTTCACTTCAACAATGCACAAGTTCACAAAACTTGATAATCCTTCATCTGATTCTGATGCGTATTCTAACAATTCTGTTTATTTCCTCTTTTACTGTCCACACTTTGAAGTGCATATTTTAAATACCCTATTTCTCCATCTCTCAATGCCTGCTCATTCCTTAAAAGTTTGACTAACTTCAAATCAGCAAAACTTGGGGAAATCTACTAAGTCCTTATTCTTCTCTATGTCTTAAAAATTTAACTCTTTTAACAATCCTGTCTTCTAGAATAGTTATTCTTGATCCTACCCAACCCTCACCCCACTTTAAAACTAATTCTTAGAATGCTGCCCTATCATGTTGAAATAAATGCATTGGTGATATAATTGTCCTCCTCACACAGTTTTAATAACTCAGCATAATGCTTTAACTATATACAAATGGATTAAAGTAATTTATGATAAAATAATATGCATCAATGCATAGAATCATCATTAATATGATACAAATGCAGATTGATACAAACGTGATTCAAATACCATGAACAGCACTATTATAAGAAATGTCAATTTTTGGACTTTTAAACAAGTTTGGTAAAGATTCAAACCAAGCAAACTAAAGAACGACATAATAGTTGCATTTCTGGAAAATTTGGTATATTTAATAACATGTAAAAATATTTGGATGTTTATGAATAAGTTAGGTCCTAGACTAAAGTCATTTTAAACAGATCTTTTTACGTGTATGAATGTCCATGAGTCATTCAAAAGTTTGTTTTGCTGCAAAACAATTCTTCTACATGTGGGACTGTCTGATATACTGCAAGATGTCTAGCATCCTTTCCTACTTCCCCAACACGAAATGTAAAAGCGTCTTCCAGTATTGCTGTCCACCAAAAATTTCTAAAATACCTCTTAGTGGGTGGTGGTGAAGTACCTCTTGAAAACTGCTATTCTGTATTAGCTCAACTTTAGCCCGAGTGGCATTCCTGTCTTCATTCCTGCATTTCTGATCCATCTTTTTCCTTTGGTGAGTTCTTGTCCCCTTTCTTCTAGGTAATTTTAATTGTAGACCTTCTTCAAGTCATGCTCCTTAGACATCTATTACTCCCTTTATCTTTCAGTTTCATTGATGCATGATGTATATACAATACAGTTTACCTTTTTTTCTAAGTAGATTGTTTATTTTCTTATTATTTAGTTGTATAATTTTTTAATATATACTTGATACGTCATTTGTGAGGTACATGTTTTGAAAATATTTTCTCCCAGATGGTGGCTTGTCCATTTCTATTCTTAATGATATCTTTTTTTTAAATTTTATTTTTAATTTTTAACTTAGGTTCTGGGGTACATGAGCAGGTTTGTTTTACAGGTAAATTGCATATCATGGGGGTTTGGTGTACAATTTTGTCACCCAGTTAATCAGCATAATACCTGATAGGTAATTTTTTTATCTTCACCCTCCTCCCACCCTCTACGCTCCAGTAGGTTCCACTGTCTGTTGTTCCTTTTTTGTGTACATGTGTATGCAAGGTTTAGCTCCCACTTATAAGTGAGAACATGTAATATTTGGTTTTCTGTTCCTGTGTTAGTTTGCCCAGGATAATGGCCTCCAATCTATGTTGCTGCAAAGGACATAATATTATTCTTTTTCATGGCTGTGTAGTCTTCAATGGTGCATTTGTACCACATTTTCTTTATCCAGTCTACTACTGACGGGCATCTAGGTTGACTCTATGTCTTTGCTACTGTGAATAGTGCTGTGATGGACATATGCATGTACATGTTTTTATGACAGAATTATTTATATCTCTTTGATATACCTAATAATGAGATTGCTGGGTTGAATGACAATTCTCTTTTAAGTTCTTTGAAAAATCAACAAATTGCTTTCCACAATGACTGAACTAATTTACAATTCGCATTAGTAGTATATAAGTCATCCTTTTTCTCTGCAACCTTGCCAAAATCTATTACTTTTTTATTTTTTAGTAAGAGCCATTCCAACTGGTGTGAGATGAAATCTCATCGTGGTTTTGATTTTCAGTTCTCTGATTATTAGTGATGTTGAGCATTTTGTCATATCCTTGTTGACCATACGTATGTCTTCTTTTGAAAAGTATATGTTCATGTCCTTTGCTCAGTTTTTAATGGAGTTTTTGAGTTTTTTTTTTTTTTTTGCTTGTAAATTTGTTTTAGTTCCTTATAGATGCTGGACATTAGGTCTTTGTGGAATGCATAGTTTTCAAATATTTTCTCCCATTCTGTAGATTGTCTGTTTACTCTGGCAATAGTTCCTTTTGTTTTGCAGAAGCTGTTAAGTTTAATTAGGTCTCTTTTGTCAATTTTTCTTTTTGTTGCAATTGCTTTTGGCGTTTTTGTCACAAAATCTTTGCCTAGGCCTAAGTACGGAATAGTATCCCCTAGGTTATCTTCCAGAATTTTTATAGTTTTAGGTTTTACATTTAAGTTATTAATCCATCTTGAGTTGATTTTTGTATATAGCATAAGAAAGGGGTCCAGTTTCAGTCTTCTGCAACTGGCTAGGTAGTTATCTCAGCACCATTTATTGAATAGGGAGTTTTTCCCCATTGCTTATTTTTGTCAACTTTGTCAGAGATGAGATGGACATAGATATGTGTCCTTATTTCTGGGCTCTCTATTCTGTTTCACTGGTCTAAGTGCCTGTTTTTGGACGGCATCATGCTGTTTTGGTTATTGTAGCCCTGTAGTGTAGTTTGAAGTTGGGTAATGTTATGCCTCCAGCTTTGTTCCTTTTGCTTAAGTTTGCCTTGGCTATTTGGGTCTTTTTTGTTGTTTTTGTTCCATATTAATTTTAAAATAGTTTTTTTTCTAGTTCTCTGAATAATGTCATTGGTAGTTTGGTAAGAATAGCATTGAATCTGTCGATTGCTTGGGGCAATATGGGCATTTTAATGGTACTGATTCTTCCTATCCATGGACAAGGAATGTTTTTTCATTTGTTTGTGTCATCTATGATTTCTTTGAACAGTGCTTTGTAATAGTCTGAGTTATGTTGTAGAGATGTTTCACTTCCCTGATTAGCTGGATTCCTCGGTATTTTATTCTTTTTGTGGCTATTGTGAAGACATTGCATTCTTGATTTGGCTCTCAGCTTGGGTATTCTTGGTGTACAGCATTGCTACTGGTTTTTGTACATTGACTTTGTGTTCTAAAACTTCGCTGAGGTTCTTTATCAGATCTCAGAGCTCTTAGGCAGAGACTATGGGGTGTTTTAGGTATAGGATCATATTGTCTGCAAACAGAGATATTTGGACTTCCACTCTTCGTGTTTGGATGCCTTTTATTTCTTTTTCTTGCCCGATTGCTCCAGCTAGGACTTTCAGTATTATGGTGAATGGGAGTGCTGAGAGTGAGCATTCTTGTTTTGTGCTGGTTCTCAAAGGGAATGCTTCTAACCTTTGACAATTCAGTAGGATGGTGGGTGTGAGTCTGTCATAGATGAATGTCTCTTCTTATTTGTAGGTATGTTTTTTCAATGCCTATTGTTGAGAGTTTTTAACATGAAGAGATGATGAATTTTATCAAAAGCCTTTTCTGCATGTATTGAGATAATCATGTGGTTTTTGTTTATAGTTCTGCTTATGCGGTGAATCACATTTACTGATTTGCATATGTTGAACCAACCTTGCATCCCAGGGATGAAACCTACTTGATTATGGTGGATTAGTTTTTTGGTCTTCTGCTGGATTTGGTTTGCTAATATTTTGCTGAGGTTTTTGCATCTATACTCATCCAGGATCTTGGCCTGAAGTTTTCTTTTTTTTAATTGTGTTTCTGTCAGGTTTTGGTATGATGATGGGCCTCATAAGATGAATTAGGGAGAAGTCCCTCCTCTTTAATTTTTAAATAGTTTCAGTAGGAATGGTACCAACTCTTCTTTATACATCTTGTAGGATTTGGCTGTGAATGCATCTGCGTCCTGGATTTTTTTTTTTAGTTGGTAAGCTTTTTATTAATGATTCAATTTTGAAGTCATTATTGGTTTCTTCACGGATTCAGTTTCCTCCTTGTTCAATCTTGGGAGGTTGTATGTTTCCAGGAATTTATCCATTTCTTCTAGGCTTCCTAGTTTGTGTGCATAGATGTGTTCATAGCAGCTTCTGATGGTTTTATGTATTTCTGTGGCGTCAGTGGTAATGTTCCCTTTGTCACTTCTGTGTGTGTTTATTTGGATTGCCTCTCTATTTTTCTTTATTAGTCTAGTTAGTGGTCTATTATTCTTGTTTATTCTTTCAAAAATCTAGCTTCTAAATTTGTGGATCTATTGTATGGGTTTTTTTTTAACTTTTATTTTAGGTTTTGGGGGTACACATAAAGGTTTGTTACATAGGTGAACTCATATCATGGGGGTTACTTGTACAGATTATTTAATCACCCAGGTGATGCTCCTCTCCCTCCTGTCTCCCTCCACCCTAAAGTGGACTCTAGTGTCTGTTGTCCCCTTCTTTGCATTCATAATTGCTCATCATTTGGTTCCCACTTATACGTGAGAACATGCAGTATTTGGTTTTCTCTTCCTGCATTAGTGAGCTAAGGATGATAGCCTCCAGGGCCATCCATATTCCTGCAAGGGACATGCTCTTGTTCTTTTTTATGACTTCATAGTATTCCGTGGTGTGTATGTAGTATATGTACCACATTTTTTAAATCCAATCTGTCATTGATGGGCATTTAGATCGAGTCCATGTCTTTGTCATTGTGAATAGTGGTGCAATGAACATTCACATGCATGCGTCTTTATGGTACAATGATTTATATTCCTCTGGATATATAGCCAGTAATGGGATTGTTAGTTCTGCTTTTAGCTTTTTAAATAATCACTATATTACTTTCTACAATGGTTGAACTAATTTACACTCCCACCAATAGTGTATAAGTGAACTCTTTCCTCTGCAACCACACCAGCATCTGTTATTTTTTGACTTTGTACTAAGAGACACTCTGACTGATGTTAAGATGGTACTTCACTGTGTGCTTTACATTTCTCTAATGATTAGTGATACTAGACTTTTTTCATATGCTTGTTGGCCACATGTATGTCTTCCTTTGAAATAGAAAGGAAAAACTTTTACCAGCCAATACAAAAACACACTTAAGTATGCAGAAAAGTAACGCTATAAAGCAACCGTACAAACAAGCCAGCATGCTAACCAGCTAACAATGTCCTCTGCCTCTTTTTCATGTCCTCTGCCTACCTTTTAATGGGGCTGTTTGCTTTTCTCTTGTAAATCTGTTTTATGTTCCTTATAGATGCTGGACATTAGACCTCAATTTTTACTTTTGTTGAGATGACTTTTGGCGTCATTGTCATGAAATCTTTGCCTGTTCCTATGTCCAGCATGGTATTGCCTAGGTTGTCTTCCAGGGTTTTTATTGTTTTGGGTTATACATTTAAGTCTTTACTCCATCTGGAGTAGATTTTTGTACATTATGCAGGGAAGGGGCATTTAGCCCATTTAAATTCAAGGTTAGTATTAATATGTGTGAATTTGATGCTGTCATTGTATTGTTAGCTGGTTAGCATGCTGGCTTGTTTGTATGGTTGCTTTACAGTGTTACTTTTCTGCGTACTTAAGTGTGTTTTTGCATTGGCTGGTAACAGGTTTTCCTTTCTATTTTTAGTGCTCTTTTCAAGATCTCTTGTAAGGCAGGTCTGGGGTAACGAACTCCCTCAATATTTGCTTATCCCAAAACGGGTCTTATTTCTCTTTTGCTTAGGAAGCTTAGTTTGGTTGGATATTAAATTCTTGGTTGAAGACTATTTTTCTTTAAAAATGTTGAATATATACCCCCAATCTCTTCTGGCTTGCACAATTTCAGCCAAGATGTCCACTCTTAGCCTGATGGTGTTCCCTTTGTAGGTGACCTGCCCTTTGTCTCTAGTTGCTTTTAACATTCTTTCCTTCCTTTCTACCTTGGAAAATCTGATGATTATGTGTCTTAGGGATGATCTTCTTGTGTAGAATCTTGTAGCAGTTCTCTGTATTTCCTGAATTTGACTGCTGGCCTCTCCTGCAAGGTTGGAGAAGTTTTCATGGGTGATATCCTGAAATATGTTTTTCATGTTGTTTGTTTTCTCTCCATCCCTTTCAAAGATGACAATGATTCATAGGTTTGGTCTATTTACATAATCCCATACTATATACTACTCAGATGTTTTGTTCATTTCTTTTTTTTTCTTTACTTTTGACAGACTGTCTTATTTCAGAGAGCCAGTCTTCAAATTCTGAGATTCGTCTTTCTTCATCTTCAGCTCAGTTAATTTTGCTCTCTCTCTCTCTCTCTCTCTCTGTGTGTGTGTGCGTGTGTGTGTGTGTGTTTTGAGAGTGAGTCTTTCCTTGTTGCCCAGACTGGAGTGCAGTAGTGCAGTCTCAGCTCACTGCAACCTCCGCCTCCTGGGTTCAAGTGATTGTCCTGAGCCAGCCTCCCAAGTAGCTGGGGTTATAGGTGTCTGCCACCATGCCCGGCTGATTTTTTGTATTTTTAGCAGAGACAGGGTTTCACCATGTTGGCCAGGCTGGTCTTGAACCCCTGACCTCAGGTGATCCACCCACCTTGGCCCCCCAAAGTGCTGGGATTAAAGTGTGAGCCACCATGCCTGGCCATTTTTGCTGTTAATAGTTGTGACTGCATTGTGAAATTCTTGTATTGTGTTATTTGGCCCTGTCCAACCCATTAGGTTCTTTTCCATACCAACTATTTCATCCTTCAGATCCTGTTTCATTTTATTATGCTTTTTAGTCTTCTTGGATTGGGTTTTGCCATTGTCTGGAATCTCAATGGTCTTTGTCCCTATCCATATTCTGAATTCTATTTCTGTCATCCGAGCCAGCTCAACCTGGTTAATAAAGAGAACTGGTGCAGTTATTTGGAGGACATACGACACTCCAGCCATTTGAATTACCAGAGTTCTTCCATTGGTTCTTTCTCATCTCTTTCTGTGGGTGTTCCTTTAACTGCAGTGTTGATTGAATACATTTTTGGGATGTTTTCACAGGGCCGAGGCTTTGTGCAGGGTCTTTACTTGAAGCTGACTTATTTTCTATGGTTTCAGAGGTAGATATGTTAGCGAGGTATTTTTGGTGTTGAAGCTGGGAGAGTTGCTCAGTTGTGTGACTCCCCTATGTTTCTTCACAGTTGCAGTCATATGCCCCCTCAATGCTCTGAAAGTGTGGGTTCTTCTTCCACTTGAGTGCTGGCTGTAGATCGCAGCTTTGCACTCCTGAGCTGTCCACTGCAGCTCTGAGGTGATCTCAAGTGTTTATGTTTCTTCCTCAACTTGAAGGCAGCAGAGGTCTTTTGCTTGTCTCCTGGGGGCTCCACCCCAGAGAATGCAGGTGAGTAATCGCTCAGTACAATCTGCCCAGGATAGATGGTCTATACTGTGGGCCCAAGCCAAGGTTTCCCTGTCTGGTAATGAGCAGGGTGGGACCCATAGGAGATGGACTGGCCTTCTCTCTTTGGGTCGACTACAGTTTGTTTTAGATGTGTAAGGCACTTAGGGTCTTTGCTCCATTTTTAGTCCAAGGGTAGCCAGCAGTTCTACTACAGAGGCAGTGGCAGAGTGGGTTTTAGTTGCCCTTGTGGGCTCTGTCCAGCGAGTTGCAGAGCTTCTTCTTCTTTTTTTTTTTTTTTAGATGGAGTCTCGCTCTGTTGTCAGGTTGGAGTGCAGTGGCACGATCTCAGCTCACTGCAACCTCGAGTTTCAGAGCTTCTACTGGCTCCATAGCTCTGCCAGGGGGTGGATGTAGGCCCAGTCCTGGAGGACCTGGTTGGTGAGGAGATATGGGAACAGTTATGGGAACAGCCTGGCCATTTTTCCACAGCGGTTCCTGCAGTATGCTTCAAGCCCACTTCAGTCTCTAGTCACCTCGGATTTTCCAGTACTTGGAGGTATCAACAGTGAAGGCTGCAAGATAACCAAGATGTTGGCCTGCCCCTCCCTCTTAGAACTCCATCCCAGGGAGGTACAGACTTGTTGCTGGCCTGAATGCACCTGTAGGAGGTGGCTGGAGACCCCGGTTCTGAGGTCCCACCCAGCGAGGAGGAACAGGATCAGGATCAGGAACCTGCTTAAAAAAGTAGACTGGCCTTGTATTCATAGAACAGTTATGCTGTGCTGGGGGAACTGCTTCCACTCTTGGTTGGGTTGTACTCTCCAAATGCCAAAGGCTGGAACAGCTAAGTTACCCTCACAGCAAAAATGGTGGCCTGCCCCTTTCTCTGAAAGCTCTGTCTCAGAGAAGTTTCAAATCTCTGTTAGCCAGAAAGTGCCAGTGGCGGTGACTATAGACCTTGGTTGGGAGGTACTGTCCAGTGAGGAGAAACAAGGTCAAGCACCCACTTTAAAAAGAAGTCTGGCCATGTTTTTGTAGAGCAGCTGTGCTTTGCTGGGGGAATGCTTCCATCCCTGGTTGGCTTGAGTTTTGCAAAGCCTGAAGGCTGGGACAGCTAAGTTGGGCCAACAGGAAAAATGGAGGCCTGCCCCTTGCTCTGAAAGCTACATCCCAGAGAGATTTCAAATCTCTGTCAGCCAGAGAACACATGTGGGAGTGCCTAGAGGGCCTGGTTGGGAGGTCCCACCCAGTGAGGAGGAATGGGATGGGGAACCCGCTTTAAAAAGCAGTCTGGCCATGTTTTTGTAGAGCAGCTATGCTGTGCTGGAGGAGCACTTCTACCACCAGTTGGCTTGGACTTTCCAAAGCCCGAAGACTAGAAAAGTAAGCCACCCAAACTGTGAAGTGTCATGGAAGTGGGGCCTATAGACCATCGCTGCTCAGCCCCCTGGATTCAGCCCCTTTCCTAGGGATATGGAAGTCTAACCTTCTGCTTTGCCAGAGTTGCAGCTACTTTTGCTAGGAAGCCTGAGTATCCAAGGCTCTCAGGTGTCCACATGTACCTGAGTGGCAGCTCTACCAAGGTTTCACATAGCTCTGTGTGTTAGACTGAAGGCCCTTGTGGAGTGAGTTTATGAGGGGATCTCCTGACCCAAGGGTTGCAACGATCTGTGGGAGAAGCATGGGTTCCTGGTGTTGCACATTCACTAACCACTTCCCTGGGCAGCGGAGGTTCCCCTGGCTCTGTGTTGCTCCGGGGTGGACCGTTGTCCTACCTTGCTTTTCTTTGTTCTTCCAGGGTCAAGTTGTTTCTTTGATTAGTCCCAGTGCATGTTTCAGTTGAAGGTGCTATATTTATTTGCCCTTCCATTCCTCTCTGTGAGAGCTGTGCACACTAGCTGCTTCTAGTGGGCCATCTTGGCCACCTATTGTATTTATTATTATTATTTTTTGTATCTTAATTTCTTTTAGTTCAGGTCTGTTTTTAGTTATTTCTTTTCTTCTGCTAGCTTTTGGTTAGGTTTGTTCTTGTTTTTTTAGGTCCTCCAGGTGTGATATTAACTTGTTAATTTTTGTTTTTGTTGTTTACCCAAAAGGTCATACACTAAATTAAGGAAGAAATCAAGAAATTCTTTCAAGCTAACGAGCAAGTTTTTAAATTTTCATTGAATTGTATGGTTTGTGATTTTCACTGAGAAACTGATTTCTATTTTTATTGTACTAGGGTCCAGGAATGTATTAATAGTTGATATAAATCCAGGTTTTTGAATTTGCTGAGGATTGTTTTATGGCCAGTTGTGTGGCTGATTTTATAGTATGCACCATGTGCAGATAAGAAGAATGTATATTCTTTTGTTTTGGGGTGGAGAATTCTGTAGATGTCTATCAGGTTCATTTGATCAAGTGTTGAGTTCAGATCCTGAATATCTTTGTTAGTTTTCTGCCTCATTGATGTGTTTAATACTGTCAGTGGGGTGTTGCAGTCTCATACTATTATTGTGTGATTATCTAAGACTCTTTGTAGATCTCTAAGAATTCGTTTTATGAATGTGGGTGCTCCTGTCTTGGGTGCATATATATTTAGCATAGTTAGGTCTTCTTGTTGAATTGAATCCTTTACCATTATGTAGTGTCCTTCTTTGTTCTATTTGATCATTGTTGGTTTAAAGTCCATTTTTCTTGAAGTTAGAATAGCAACCCCTGCTTTTCTCTGTCTTCTGTTTGCTTGGTAGATTTTTTTTTTTTCATCCCTTTACTTTCAGCCTATGGGTGTCATTGCAAGTGAAATGGGTTCCTTGAAGACAGCATACAATTGGTTTTGTTTCTTTATTCAACTTGCCACTCTGCCTTTTAATTGAGGCATGGAGACCATTTACATTCAAGGTTAATATTGATATGTACAGATTTGGTGCTGTCGTTGTGTTGTTACCTGATTATTATGCAGACTCGATTGTGTGGTTTCTTTGTAGTGTCAATGGTCTATGTACTTAAGTGTGTTTTTGTGACCAGTAACAACTTTTTCTTTCCATATTTATCACTGCCTTAAGTACCTCTTGTAAGGCAGGTCTGGTGGTGACAAATTCCCTGAGCATTTGCTTGTCTGAAAAGGAGGTTATTTCTCCTTCACTTATGAAGCTTAGTTTGGTGGGAAATGGAAATCTTGATTGTCAGTTTTTTCTTTAAGAATGCCAAGTACAGCCCCCCAATCTCTTCTGGCTTGTAGGGTTTCTGCTGAAAGTTCTGCTATTAGCCTGATATCAGTCTCTTTATAGGTGACCTGCTCCTTCTCTCTAGCTGCCTTTGACAGTTTTTCTTTCATTCTGACCTTGGAGAACCTGACAACTATATATCTTGAGGATGGTCATCTTGTATAGTATCTTGCAGGGGTTCTCTGCTTTTCCTGAATTTAAATGTTGACCCCTCTAGTGAGGGAGGGGAAATTTTCATGGACAACATCCTCAAATATGTTTTCCAAGTTGCTTGCTTTCTTGTCCTGTCTTTTAAGGACACTAGTGAGTTGTAGATTTTGTAGAATCTCATATTTCTTGAAGGCCTTGCTCATTCTTCTTTATTCTTTTTTTAAAATTTTTGTCTGACTTATTTCAGAGAACCAGTATTCAAACTCTGAAATTCTTTCCTTAGCTTGGTCAAGTTAGCTGTTAATACTTGTAATTGTATTCTGAAATTCTTGAAGTGAGTTTTTCAGCTCTATAAGATCAGTTTGGATTTTTCTTAAAGTGGCCATTTCATCTTCCATCTTCTGTACCATTTCATTATATTTCTTAGATTTCTTTGATTGGGTTTTGACTTTCTTCTGAATCTCAATGATCTTTGTTTCTGTCCGTATTCTGAATTCTATGTCTACCATTTCAGCCATTTCAGGCTAGTTAAGAACCATTGCAGGAGAACTAGTGTGGTCATTTGGAGGTGAAAATACACGCTGACTTTTTGAGTTGCCAGAGTTCTTCTGCTGATTCTTTCTCATCTGTGTGGGCTATTTTTCCTTCAATCTTTGAGGTTTCTGTACTTTCTATGTTTTTTTTTTTCTTTTATCTTCTTTAATGCCTTTGGGAGTCTGATTGTGTTATAAGGTGAGTTCAGTCAACTGGGTTTGTTTCTGGAAGATTTTGGGGGGCCAAGGCTCAGGTCAACACTCCTGGGCTGCATATTCTAACTCTGGGGTTGGGGGCTAGTACTTTCAGCTTTGTTCTCTGGTCCCTCAAGACTAGGAAACTGCTGTGCTGGAGGGGCCAATGTGTTCACTCTCTGCTTGACACAACACTTCGATGGGTGGTGCCAACCAAAGTGCTTCATCAGGGCAGTGGGAATGGGATCCATAATTGTTTTCATGTGGCAGCACAGCAGAATGCACCTGCACCTGCTCAGGTGGAGTGTCGGTGGGAGTGAGGTTGTGGCATTCCTGCATGTACTCATGCTGGTGGTGGTGGTAGAAAGGTAGGGTGGGGCACTGGCAGATATGAGGTTGCTGGTTTCTGTGCATGTGTTCACATCAGCAGTGGTGGCAGGGCTGATGGTGTTCATGTGCATGATGGCAGCAGTGGTGGTGTCAGCATGGGGCAGGCAAAGTTGCTGGCATCCATGAGTATGTTTGCAGTGGTGGCCGTAATGTCATGGGGGAGCAGCGTTGCTGGTATATATGCACACATTTACACTGGCAGTGATGACTCAGCTGGGTGCCCTCATGTCAGTGGATGGGGATGGTGGGGTGTGCTTATGCTGGCAACAGTGGCACTGTGGGGTATGTGTGCACATGTGTACCAGCAGGAGAGGGTAGGTAAAATCCCCCTGTACACACACACTGGGAAAGCACTGGGAATTTGCCATGGGTGAGTGTGCACCAGCAAAATGGTGCAGGGGAGGCTGCATTTGGGAGAGGGTGCAAGTAGGTTGGTGTACGTGGCAGGGGCCACTCTGCTGTAGCTCTCCAATGGTCAGGCATGGTCTACTGGTGAAGGAGCTGTGATGAGGGCTCCTGGGAAAGCACCCTGTTTCAGCATCTGAGGCTGTACTGCAAGTTGGCATGGCCATGCTGGGACCCTAGAAGAGGCCAACAGAGAGGGATGTGCTCGGATTAGAGGCTGCCCTCATCTCACAGGCAAGACCACCTTGCTCTGCCCAAGTCCAGCAGTAAAGACAAGGCTCAAGTCTCCTAGAAGAGCATGGTGAACCTTGGGAGATGGGCATCCTTGATTGTGCTCCACTGCAGACATTCCTGCGTCGATAACTCTGTGCTCTGCACAGGCTGGAGTCCTGCCCCTACTTCCGCTTTCAGCATCTCACTCTGCCAGCTCAAGTGTCCATGGAGTCTCCTGCTTCCAGGATTCTGGATGTCCGCAGTGAAAGCAGGACACATCTCACCTGTTCAATTCACCCCTTCCCAGGAGTCACTGTGTGGGGGTTGAGAATGAGTCCTGGTGCTTGGTAGCCCTGTGCAGAGTTCCCAGCTTCCTTCCTTTTCAGTCTAGCATCTGCATCCTCCCTCTGTCTACTCTCAATGCCTTCCTTTTGAAGATCTGCTTGGAGCGTTCCAGTCATCCTAATGTCCTGGTCTCTTGGTGGTAGATATTTCTCCTGGCTGTGTCTTGATGGCCATGTTGGCTGAAATCCCCTTGGTGTGTACCTTAGTGGTATCTTTGAAGGAATAAATATTTTATGTTGATGAATCCCTATTTATCAATTTGTTTTCTTTTTATGCTTCATGCTTTTTGTATCTTATATGAAATTTTTGTCTACCACAAGGTCACAAAGATTTTCTTATATATTTTCTAGGAGTTTTATCATTTTAGCTCTTACATTTAGGCTTATTATCCCTTTTGAGTTGATTTTTTAATGATATGGGTTAAATATTGAAATTGTTGTGATTGTGTTTATGTCTGTTCTTGTATGGATAGACAACTATCATAAAGATTCTTCTTTCTCACATTGAGTTACCTTGGCACTTTTGTGAAAAACCAATTGACCCTATAGATCTACTTCCAGACTTTAATTTAGTCCCACTGGTCTATATGTCTAGCATTAGTCAACACCACAGTCTCTTACTTCCTGTAGCCTTATAGTAAGACTTGAAGTTAGGTAGTGTGAGTCTCCAATTTCATTCTCTTATATAAATTTTGGAATTGGCTTACCATTTTCTACAAAATATTCTGCATTGATTCTACTGAACAGTTTGAAGAGAACTGACATCTAAACAATCTCAAGTTTTCCAATCCATGAGTATATTATATCTCTGCATTTATTTAGGCCTTGAAAATTTTCCTTTAGCAATTACAAGTTTCAGCATACATATGTTTCCATGTATTTTGGTAAATAAATTTTCTAAATATTCATGATGATGGGCACTATAGTAGTAAATAGTAATTTTTAAAATTTCATTTTGTAATTGCTGGTTGTCAGTACATAGGAATACAAGTGATTTTTGTGTGTTGATTTTATGCCACACAGCCTTAATAAATTAGCTATTTGTTCTAGGGGATTTTTAAAAATAAAATATTGAAGGTTTTCTGCAGAAACAATTCGGTCATTTGTGAATAAAGATAATCTTGTGTCTTTCTTTTCAATTTGTAGACTGTTTATTTCATTTTCTGACTTTGTCTCATTGGTTAAGACTTCCAATAGTGAATGTTGAACAGATGTGGTGAGGACAAATACCTTTGACCTGTTCCTGGTAATAGGAAAAAACCATTCATCTTTTTGCTATTGAGTATGATTTAAGTGAAGGTTTTTCATAGATGCCATTTATTAACTTGAGTAGTAATTTACAGATAGCTTGTAAATCATAAATGGATGTTGAATTTTATCAAATGCTTTTTCTGCGTCTATTGAGATGATTATATAGTTTTATTTTCTATATATGCCCTTGGATTACATTTAATAAAATATTGTTAAAGATTTTTCATCTGTGTTCACTAGGGAGGGTAGTCTGATGTTTTCTTTATTTGAACATGTTACTATATTGGTGACAGAATAATACTGGCCTCACAAAATGAAACTTTCCTCTTTTGTTTTCTGGAAGTTTGCACAGAATTGGTATTAATTCTTCTCTAAATGTTTTGCACAATTCCACAGTTAAATCACCTGGGTCCAGTGTTTTATTTTCTGAAATGTTATGAACTAACAGTTCAATTTCTTTAAAAGATATAAGGCTACACAGTTACTGATTATTTTCTCAACTGTGCTTTGGTAGTTTGTGTCTTTTAAGAACTTTTGCAAATTGATTGGTTTGATATTGTTCATATTATTCTTTTAATTCCATTTCCATGTTTGTTGGATCTGTAGTAATATCTTTTTCTTCTTTTATGATAAGGGTAGTTTGTGTCATTTTTTCCCCTGATTTGCATTGCTCGAGGGCTATTAATTTTATTGATATTTTCAAAGAACCAGTTTTTTATTTCTTTGGTTTTGTTTACTTTTTCTATCATTTTCCTATATTTTATTTTTTTTCTTTTATTTTTAATCATTTCCTTTCTTCTGCTTTCTTTTGTATAAACTTATTTTTCTTTTTCTGGTTTCTTACAATAGAAGCTAAACTCTCTGATTTGAGAAATCTCATCTCTTCTAATATAAGCTTCTAATGCTATAAATTTCTCTGCTGAGAATGAATGCTGTTGCTTTATCTACATCCCACAAAACGTTGCATGTATTTTTAATTTGCACTGAGATCAAGATATATTCACATTTCTCTTATGATATTTGTATTGGCTCATGAGGTATTTAGAAGCATTTATTTTTATATTACCATATGTTTGCAGGTTTCTTCCAGTTATATTTCTATTATTGACTTTTGTAATTCCATTGTAGTCAGAGAATTTAATTGGCATAACTTCAAATATGTTAAATATATTGATAATTGCCTTATGGACCCAAACATATATTGTGAATTTTCCATTTGCACATGAAAAGAATATGTGTTCTCCTATTTGGTGGCATGTGTATAAATATCCTGTAAGCTAAGTAGTTCTATAATGCTTTTCTAGTCTCTTCAATTATTACTGAGTTTTTGTTTACTTCTTCTATTGATTATTGGGAACAAAATATTGATCTCACAATGATACTTGTGAATTTGCCTATTTTTCTTTAAATTTGGTTCTTTTTTGTATTTAGAAACTCTGTTCAAAATTTAAGATTATCATGTTCCCTTCATTATTATAAATTATTTCTCTTTATTCCTAGTTGATTCCTTTGTTCTGAAATTTTTGTTTGGTACTAATTTAGCCATTCAATTTTCTTTTGATTAGTGTTTGTATTGTGTAGTATACCTTTTCCCCGCTTTTAATTTTAACTTACATGTGTATACTAAAGTAGGCTTTTATAAACAGCATATGGTTGAGTCTTGCTCTTTAAATCCTATCTGACACATTTGCCTTTCAATTGGCATATTTGGACCATATTATTTCATGTGTTTATCAAGATAATTGGACTTAATCCATTTTACTGTTTGTCCCTTTTTCTACTTTTGCTCTCTTCTATTGGATTGATTATTTTCATGAATTTTGTAAATATCCAGATTTGGCTCATTAGATATATTTCTGCCTGAATAACTAAAACATATATCTTTACTATACTTCTGGAAATTAATTATGTCCTTTTGCTTGTATGGAAAAAATGCCTTTTCATTTTTTTGAGACAGAGTCTCGCTCTGTCACCCAGGCTGGAGTAGAGTACAGTGGCGTGATTTCGGCTCACTGCAACCTCTGCCTTTTGGGTTCAAGCGATTCTCTTGCCTCAGCCTTCACAGTAGCTGGGATTACAGGTGTGTGCCACCAGGCCTGGGTAATTTTTCGGATTTTTAGTAGAGATGGGGTTTTGTCATGTTGGTCAGGTTGGTCTCAAACTCGTGCCCTCAGGTGATCCACCTGCCTAGGCCTCCCAAAATGCTGGGATTATGGGGTTTTACCATGTTGGTCAGGCTGGTCTCGAATTCCTGACCTCAAGTGATCAGCCTGCCTTGGACTCCCAAAATGCTGGAATTACACACGTGAGCCACTGTGCCTGGCCAAAAAGCTTTTATTTTGTTGTTACTTTTGGATAATGTACTTGCTAGATATGGGATTCTATATTGACAGCTTATTTTTCCCCTTTGAATATTTTAATATTATCACTCCATTGTGCCCTTGGCAGTGTTGTTTTTGTGAGAAGTCTGTTGTCATTATTACATTTGTTCCTCTGTATGTAATGTGTCTCTTCTTCTCTGGCTGCTCTTAGGATTTTCTCTTAATCACTTTTTTTTTGGTTTTTTTTTGGCAATTTGATTATAAATTTCTTTGGTATAGTCATTTTCATATTTCTTCTTGGTGTTCGTTGATTCTTGGATTTGTATAGTTATCAACTTTGAAAAAATTTTGGTCATTAGTTCTTAAAATAGCTTTCAAAGATTCCACCTCTGTTTCTAGTACACTATTTATATGTACGTTCATCTGCTTGACATTGTCCCTAAGTTACTACAGCACTTTAAAAAATATTTTTATTTTTTTTGGGTACATTGTAGATATATATATTTATGGGGTCCATAAGATGTTTTGATGTAGGTATGCAATGCCTAATAAGCAAATCATGGAGAATCCCTTCAAGCATTTATGCTTTGTGTTACAAACAATCCAATTATACTCTTTTGTTTTTAAATGTACAATTAAATTATTATTGACTATAGTCACTCTGTTGTGTTATTGAAGAGTGAGTTTTATTCATTCTTTCTATTTTTTTTTTTTTGGTACCCGTTAGCTATCCCCACCTCCCCACACAGCCCCTAACCCAACCTTTCCCAGCCTCTGGTAACCATCCATCTACTCTCTATGTCCATAAGTTCAATTGTTTCTGATTTTTAGATCTCACAAATAAATGAGAACATACAATATTTGTCTTTCTGTGCCTGGCTTATTTCACTTAACATAGTGATCTCCAGTTCCATCCACGTTGTTGCAAATAATTAAATCTTACTGATTTTTATGGCTGAAGAGTGCTCCTGTATATGTACCATATTTTCTTTATCCATTCATCTATCGATGGACACTTAGGTTGCTTCCAAATCTTGGCTATTGTGAACAGTGCTGCAACAAACATGGGAGTGCAGATGTCTCTTTGATATATTGATTTATTTTCTTTTGGGTATATATCTAGCAGTGGAATTGCTGGATTATATAATAGCTCAACTTTTAGTTTTCTGAGGAACCTCCAAAATGTTTTCCATAGTGGTTGTAGAAATTTACATACCCATCAACAGTGTATGAGGGTTCCTGTATTAGTCCATTTTCACGCTGCTGATAAAGACATACCTGAGACTGGGCAACTTACAAAACAAGAAGTTTAATGGGCTTACAGTTCCATATGGCTGGGGAGGCCTCAAAATTATGGCGGAAGGCAAGGAAGAGCAAATCTCATCTTATGTAGATGGTGGCAGGCAGAAAGCTTGTGCAGGGAAACTCCTTTTTATAAAACCATCAGGTCCTGTGAGACTTATTCACTACACAAAACAGCACAGGAAAGACCTGCCCCCATGATTCACTTACCTCCCACTGGGTCCCTCCCACAACATATGGGAATTCAGGACGAGATTTGGGTGGGGACACAGCCAAACCATATCATTCCACCCCTGACCCCTCCAAATCTCTTGTCCTCACATTTCAAAACCAATCATGCCTTCCCAACAGGCTCTCAAAGTCTTAACTCATTTCAACATTAACTCAAAAGTCTATATTCCAGAGTCTCATCTGAGACGAGGCAAGTCCTTTCTGCCTATGAGCCTGTAAAATCAAATGCAAGTCAGTTGTTTCCTAGATGCAATGGGGGTACAGGCATTGGGTAAATATAGTCATTTGAAATGGGTGAAATTGGCCAAAACAAAGGGGTTACAGACCCCATGAAAGTCCAAAATCCAACAGGGCAGTCAAATCTTAAAGCTCCAAAATGATCTCCTTTAACTGCATGTCTCACATCCAGGTCACACTGATGCAAGAGGTGGGTTCCCATGGTTTTGAGCAGCTCTGCCCCTGTGGCTTTACAGTGTAAAGCCTCCCTCCCAGCTGCTTTCATGGGCTGGTGTTGAGTGTCTGTGGCTTTTCCAGGTGCACAGTGCAAGCTCTAGGTGGATCTACCATTCTGGGGTTTGGAGGATGGTGGCCCTCTTCTCACAGTTCCACTGGTTGGTGCACCAGTAGGGACTCTGTGTGGGAGCTCTGACCCCAAATTTCCCTTTGCCCTGCCCTAGCAGAGGTTGTCCATGAGAGCCCCACCCCTGGAGCAAACTTCTGCCTGGACATCCAGGTGTTTCCACACATCCTCTGAAATCTAGGCAAAGGATCCCAAACCCCAGTTCTTGACTTGTGTGAACTTGAAGGCTCAACACCATGTGGAAGCTGCCAAAGCTTGGGGTTTGCACCCTCTGAAATAACAGCCTGAGCTCTACATTGGCTCCTTTCAGCCACAACTGGAGCTGCTGGGATGCAAGGCACCATGTCTGTAGGCTGCACACAGTATGGGGACCCCAGGCCCAGCCTGCAAAACTACTTTTTCCTCCTAGGCCTCTAGGCCTGTGATGGGAGGGGCTGCTGTGAAGACCTCTGAAATGTCCTGGAGATATTTTACCATTGTCTTGGGAATTATCATTGGGCTCCTTGTTACTTATGCAAATTTCTGCAGCCCACTTGAATTTCTCCTCAGAAAAAAAGGATTTTCTTTTCTATCACATCAGTCTGCAAATTTTCCAAACTTTTATGCTCTGCTTTCCTTATAAAACGGAATACTTTTAACATCACCCACATCACCTCTTGAATGCTTTGCTGCTTATAAATTTCTTCCACCAGATACCCTAATTCATCTCTCTCAAGTTCAAAGTTCCACAAATCTCTAGGTCAGGGGCAGAATGCCACCAGTTTCTTTGCTAAAACATAACGAGTCACCTTTGTTCCCATTCACAACAAGTTCGTCTCCATCTGAGACTACCTCAACCTTGATTTCATTGTCCACATCATTAACAGCATTTTTGTCAAAGCCATTCAACAAATCTCTAGGGAGTTTAAAACTTTCCCACATTTTCCTGTCTTCTTCTGAGTCCTTCAAACTGTTTCAACCTCTGCCTGTTACCCAGTTCCAAAGTCACTTCCAATTTTTGGTATCTTCTCAGTAGCACCCCACTGTCAGTACAAATTTACTGTATTAATCTGTTTTCATGCTGCTGGTAAAGACACACCCGAGACTGGGCAATTTACAAAAGAAAGAGGTTTAATGGACTTATAGTTCCACATGGCTGAGAAGGCCTTACAATCATGATGGAAGGCAAGGAGGAGCAAGTCCCATCTTACGTGGATGGCAGCAGGCAATGAGAGAGCTTGTGTAGGAAAACTCCGTCTTATAAAACCATCAGATCTCATGAAACTTATTCACTCTCACAAGAAAAGCAAGGGGAAGACCTCCCCCCATAATTCAGTTACCTCCCATGGGGTCCCTCCCACAATGGGAATTCAAGATGAGATTTGGGTGGGGACACAGCCAAACCATTTCCCTTTCTCCACATCCTCTGCAGCATTCGTTATTGCCCGTCTTTGGCTATAAGCCATTTTAACTGGGATGAGATGACATCTCATTGTAGTTTTGATTTGCATTTCTCTGATGATCAATGATGTTGAGGACCTTTGCATATATGCCTGTTTGCCATTTGTATGTCTTCTTTGGAGAAATGTCCATTTAAATCTTTTGCCCATTTTTTGATTGGATTATTAGATTTAATTTTCTATAAATAGAAATCTATATATAGTTGTTTGAGCCTCTTGTATATTCTGGTTATTAATACCCTGTCATATTAGTTGTTTGCAGATATTTTCTACCATCCCATGGGTTGTCTCTTCACTTTGTTGATTGTTCCCTTTGCTGTATAGAAGCTTTTTAACTTGATGTGATCCCATTTTTGCTTTGGTTGTCGTTGCTTGTGGGATATTGCTCAAGAAATTTTTGCCCAGACCAATGTCCTGGAGATTTCCCCCCAATGTTTTCTTGTAGTAGTTTCATAGTTTGAGGTCTTAGACTTAAGTATTTATTCATTTTGATTTTATTGCTGTATATGGTAAGAGATGGGGGTCTAGTTTCATTTTTCTGCATATGCATATCCAGTTTTCCCAGCACTATTTATTGAGGAGACTATCTTTTCCCCAGTGTATGCTTTTGGCACCTTTGTCAAAAATGAGTACCCTATAGGAAAATTGATTTGTTTCTGCCTCCTCCATTCTGTTCCATTGGTCTGTGTGTCTTTTTTTTATGCTAGTACCATGCTGTTTTGGTTACTATAGCTCTGTAGTACAATTTGAAGTCAGGTAATGTGATTCCTCCAGTTTTGTGAATTTTGCTAAGGATAACTGGCTATTCTGGGTCTTTTCTGGGTCCATGAACATTTTAGAATTTTTTTTTCTTTTTTCTGTGAAGAATGTCCTTGGTATTTTTATAGAGATTGCATTGAATATATATATTCCTTTGGGCAGTGTGGACATTTTAACAATATTGATTCTTCCAATCTATGAACATAGAACATTTTCCCATTTTTTTGGTATAATCTTCAATTTCTTTTGTCAATGTTTTATGGTTTCCATTATAGAGATCCTTAATTTCTTTGGTTAATTCCTAGGCATTTAATTTTATTTGTAACTATTGTATATGGGATTACTTTCTTGATACCTTTTTCAGATTGCTCATTGTTCACTGTTGGCATATAGAAATGCTAATGATTTTTTATGTTGATTTTGTATCCTGCAACTTTGTTAAATGTATCGGTTCTAATAGTTTTTAGATGGAATCCTTAGGCTTTTCCCAATGTAAGATCATATTATTAAAGTTCTTTTTAATGGCTTTTTAATTTTTTGATTTATTTTAATACTTTCTATTGCTACATCTTTCAACTTACTAATAATTTCTTTTACAGTATTTATGGTTAATCCTATTTTGTGTCTTAACAATTTGAAATGTATTTTTTCACCTCTGGAAGCTTTAGCTTTATTTTTAAAAATCTCCATTTTGCACCTCATCACTTTCATGCTTTGCTCCTCTTTCTTTAATATATGGAATAACATACATGGATGGATAGACATATATATATGTGTGTGTGTGTGTATATATGTATGGATATGTGGATATACATATATGTGTGTGTGTGTGTTTTATTTTAACTTCCTGTCCTTCCTGATCTATTAATTTTATTATCTGTGTCACATCCATGTATATTTCTGTTGATTTTTTTTTTCCACTTTTTGCCTCCTGATTCTGGGTTACATTTTCCTACCTTTTTTTCAGGTGTGGTAATTTTTGATTGATTATCAAACCTTGTGAATATTATGTTGATGGATGTTGCATGATTTTTTTGTTTGTTTTGAACTTGTCCTGGTGAACATTTGCTTGGGGTCAACTAGCTTTTAGTTGTCCTTTTAAGTTTCTTGAAAAAGTGAAGTGTAATCTTGAATAGCCATTACTCTAAAGTAAATATGGTCCCGCTACTAAGATAATCTCCTTCCAAGAACTCTACCCAGTGCTTTGTGACTTTCTACTTTGGATGGCGGAAATATAAAATATGCCCAGTTTTGTGGGAGCCCTAAATGTTGCTCTTTTCCCATAGTTTTTTTTTCTTCAGATTTGGGTAGTTTCTGCTCATTTATATGCAGATCAGCACTCAGACTTGATTCATTCCCTAGTTGACTATCATATCACTTTACAGTTCTCTGAAGGGATCTTCTGCAGGTCTTTGGGACACTTTATCTTTGTCCCTCCTCTCTGATATTCTTCCCAATAAATTTCAATGATTTTGGCTTCTTTGAACTGTAGGTAGTGATGTAAAATGTAAAATTCACTTAACTTGTTTCTTTTCCTGAGTGATTATAGTCTTGATATGTGGGCTGGAATATTTCAAATTTTTTGCTTATTGAAGATAGAAGGATAAATCTGGTCCCTATGAATCCATCATGGTCACAAACAATTCATAACTATCTTTGAATGACTCATCAAGTCATACAAATATAATATTTACATTTATGAAGCTGTTTCTCAAAGATGAATCTCAATCTGTGACCTCTAAATTAGGCATATTGCCATTCCAGATAAATTTCTTTCTTTCATGTCAATGTTGATATTTCTTGATTGGCTTCTATAATGTTGATAGTACTTGATCTGCTTCTTAACTAAATATAGTTTGGACATTTGTTCCCTCCAAATCTCATGTTGAAATTTGATCCACATTGTTGAAGATGGGGCCTAGTGGAAGGTGTTTGGGTCATGGAAATGGATCCTTCATTAATGGCCTTGTGCTGTCCCCATGGCAATGAGTGGGTTTTAACTCAATTAGTTCATGAGAGAGCTTTTTTTTTTTTTTTTTTTTTTTTTTTTGAGATGGAACCTCACTCTGTCATCCAGGCTGGAGTGCAGTGGTGTGATCTGAGTTCACTGCAAGCTCTGCCTCCTGGGTTCAAGTGATTCTCCTGCCTCAGCTTCTCAAGTAGCTGGTATTATAGGAGCCCACTATCATGCTTGCTTATATTTTGTATTTTTAGTAGAGACAGGGTTTTCCCATGTTTGCCAGGCTGGTCTTGAACTCTTGACCTCATGTGATCCGCCTGCCTTGGACTTTCAAAGTGCTGGGATTACAGGTGTGAGCCACCGCACCATGCCAAGAATGCAGGTGGTTTAAAAGAGCATGGCATCCCTCTCCTGGCTCTTCCTCCCTCTCTTACCATGTGATATGCTTGCTCCCTTTTCACCTTCTGTCATGGTTGCAAGCTTCCTAAGGTTCTCACCAAAACAGATACTGATGTTATGCTTCTTGTATGGCCTGCAGAACTGTCAGTCAAATAAATCTCTTTTCTTTATAAATAACCCAGATTTAGGTATTTTTTATAGCTACAAAAATGGACTATGACACAATCCAATTCTCTTTTCTTCTTTATAGTTTCTGCCAATGGCACTATTATATTTCACCTCATACTCGGGCTTTTAGCTTTGAAGTTATTTTTGAATCCTTACATTTCTTCCTTGTCCATATGTAATCCGTTAAGAAGTCCTGCAAATGCTTTTAAAATTTTACATCTGCCTTGCCATCCCAATATCCATTGCCACGACTGTATTCAAGATCTTTCCTGTCTCATATCTTTATTATGCAACTATTTTGTAACTGGAGTCCCACTCTAATTTCTCCCTACACCAATTCAATTTGCATTAAATATCAGTCATTGCCTCCATATGCTCACAAAAGAATGTGCAAAATATTTATATCGAAATATTTGACATTAATGATCTAACTCTAACCAACTTTTCATAACTGCTCTTCCACTCATAGCCAACACAATTCTCACAATATTATAGTGCATGGTTTCTCTGTCTTGTGAACATATCATACTAATTTGGTTCCATAGCTTTTCTCATAGTATCCTTACTACTTTGAGTTCCAATACCCATTTCTCTCTGTTTCTCTTAATCTCTCCCATTACTGTAAATTTTAGTTTAATTTCCACTTATTATGGAAATATTCTTATACAGTCATGCTTCACTTAATATCAGATATACATTCTGAGAAATAAATCACTAGGTGATTTTATCATTGTGCAAACATCTAGCATATATTTACACAAACCTAATGGTATAGCCTCCTATACACCTAGGCTATATGGTATAACCTATTGCTCCTAAGCTACAAACTCATACAACATGTTACTGTACTGATTACTTTAGGTAATTGTGACACAATAATAGGTATTTGTATATGTAAACATAGAAAATATACAGTAAAAATACGGTATTACAATCTTGTGAAACTACTGTCATATATGGGATGCATCATTGACTGAAACATTATTAGGTGGCACAGGATTGTATTGATTTTTCTCTAAGATTTGGGCCAATTTTTTTTTTTTTTTTGCTATGAAATCAACAATCACATGATGATTTAGAATATTAGTCATTGATTTGGTATGATTTTCCATATATTCCCAGTCATTATACTCAACCAGTCATATTTGTGCTGCTACCTGACAGCATGTACAGTAGACCAGAGGCCAAGCTCTGATCTTCCAGCTTCTATCCTTGAGTTAACCTCACTTTTCCTTTTATCCTATGTTGCTTTTCACTCTTACCTTTTTAATTAGGCTCTTTATTTGTTATGGAGGTAAATAGATCAACCTGAAAAAGAGAGGAAAGAAAATAGAAGAAAAGGGAACTTTTATTTCTTTGTAATAAGAAAGTAATGTGATTATATATGTATATATGTGTATATATTTATATGTATTGTTGGTATAATACTATCAATAAAATTTTTCAATGAATTTCAAGGCTTTCTAAGGCTATAGTACTGATATGGATATGTATATATACTCCCAAGGAGCCTATTGTTCAGCTCTTTCTTCTTGGAAGAGGTATAGATACAGTGATTAAGAGCACAAGTGTGTTCACAAACTTGTCTAGGTTCAAATCTCAGCTCCAAAGCTTATGAGATGTGTGACTGTAGGCACTTTTTTCTTTGGCTTCTTTATGTCTAAGATGGAGATAATATTAATCCCTACTTTAAAAGTTGTTGTGAGCCATAAGTGAGATAATCCCTGTGTCAAGTGGGCTGATGGAAGGAGAACGTTACATTTTGGTGACATTTTCAATATGTTCTTATTTGGCAAAATGGAAATTTTTTGATGGAGATGGAAAGAGTTTGGTTTTGTTGATTCAGAATAGGATCCAATTCTGGCCTCCATTCAAAATTTTTGACTTTTGAAAATAACAGCTGAGTAAAGCATCAGAAATTCACTGTAACTAAGAGTTAGTTTATATAACTTAGTCAAGTTTTTGACTCAGCTCTGCCCCTCTGTTCTTTTTGTTTCCCACTCATTGTTCTCTAACTTCTCTTGGGATGATCTTATCAATTGTCTAGTCCCATAAACTCCAGCAAATTTCAGATCCCCAATGTGCCTCTCATAAAGACACACACATGCACGTACACACACATACACACATATGTATGTATATATACATATACATTCATCTGTATACATGTGTATACGGAAAGAAAGAGAGAGAGGAGAGAGAATTTGTTTTGACTCCCACTCATTGATACACAGACAATTGATTGGAAAAAGAAAGAAAATAATTTAGACAGAACAGTTATTTGGCACGTAGAAAAATTCTCTTATAACACGTTCTTTGATTTTCCTCCTTTTACTTTTCACTGCACACATGTTTGCGTAGATGTAATCACCTGTTTAAAATGTTCTATGTTATCTTGAGATTGGCTTCTGATTCTCTCGTGTGTATCGTAATGTCCTATCATGGAAATGAGTATTCAGCTAAGCATCCGCCCACTGATCCACTGGAATCACCTTGACTACATAATCACAATTCTAACCAGGAGGACTTTAGGTGGAGGCTGTTTCAATCAAGAATTCAAAATTTTGGAGAAGCATAATGTGTACCAGAAAAGATATCTAGGTCAGATTTCATCTCCTCTAATTTTCATATTCCTATTTTTGTTCTCACCTCACATTGTTCCATCAAACCATCATCAAGCCATACTGATTAAATATTCCCCCTGCCTACAGCTGTGTTAGGATTTTGATGACATACATTAATTGGTATGGTTTCAGTCATTTGGAAAATTTTCTAAAGGTATTGCAACCCAGCCTTTTCATATTTTAATGTTAAACCATTTTAAATATTAAAACGTGGTAAAATCCCACTTAATCAGAGCTTTCCTTTTATTTAGTCTACAGGTAAAACTTGGGGTATATAATAATCCTACAACTTTTTAATCAGTTGATGACATACAGTGTAGGGACCACTGACTGCTCACAGGCAGACACTCTGTTGTATAACGGTTGATCAAAAGATGTACTGGAAGTAATACTTTTTAAAGAATAAATTGCCAAGTTTTGGACTGACCTGATTAAAGAATAAATCAGGATGGATTCAGTGGTATATCAAAGAATTATTATTCGTACATTTCTTCCGGTGATTTTTTGTGTGTGAGTAGGAGAGAATGGGTTCAGTTGTAGGTAGTGTGCTTGGAAAAAATCCATAACAAAATATCTATTGGTTATTATTATGTGACAATCCCTATGGTTTATATGCATTATTTCATTAAAACACATGAATTAAGTGTTATTATTTTCTGCAGCCTTTAGAGGAAATGAAACCTTAGCAAGGATTCTGATGTAGTTCTGCCTAATCCTGAAACCTGAACATGGGAGTTCCTTATGTATACAAAGCTCCTCCCTCTCAGGGTACAGCAGAAACAAAGCCGAGAACGAATGTGCTGTGGCACACACTCACAAGGAGTTTCAGGGCTTACAAGGCATATTCATATTTTTAAAATCTCCTTCAATCCTCTCGTTATTACTGTGAGATAGTATTACTATTATTACATTCATATTACAAACGAGGAGATTGAGTATTGGGGTGCTGAATAAATTGCCTAAGTTTACAGAGCTGGTAACATACACCCAAGATGAAGCTCAGGTCTCTGACTCAAGGTCCCCTTACTATTTCTACTACATTTCATTACTTCCAAATGTAAACATAACAGTTATCAAAATCAAGCCTGTGTGTGCCCATGTGTGCTAGATATAAATTTAAGTTGTCATTATTTATTTCCCTCTTGTAAATAAACAGACCAAAAGAGAATCTGGTAGACTTTGAGCTGTACAACACCTAAAATATTCCATGACAAGATAAAAAATCTCTGAATTATAAAAATACATTATTAATGTGCACTGAGCTTAGCATCGTAAATATCAGCACCTGGCTCTTGGTCTGGCCTGGATGTTCTGATAAGAAAATTAAAATGGGGAGAGATATTGTTTAAAGAGAAATGTCACAGAAGAACCTTTGACCTGAATGCCACAAAAGAGTTAGGAGAAAATGGAACTGGAAAGTAAACTATCAGACTTCCTCAGGCACAAGAGTAAGCTGTGACAGTTTTATCTAGAGGTGGATGAGGTATTTTTTCTCCACCATGATTTATGAGGTACAAGAAATAACTTCCCTGTCCAGAATTACCTTTGCCATTTGCAGCGACTGCTTCCTCATCATTAGACTTTGTTTTCATAAAGTGAAATTGTTATCTCCATGAAACTATAAAATTACCATATTTCCTCCACAGAAATCTACATTCTATATTGATCATTATCAGATTGCTTTTAGTGATAACTAGCAAACAAAACAGAACACATAGGACTAATGTAGGGGAAGGTAGAGAGAAAAGCCAGAAAGCTGTATTATTTTATTGGAAGGCTAATTTTGGTGCTGGAAGGCAATCAGTCATTCACTTAACCATCCAACAAACATACAGCGGAGGACCTTCCATATGCAAGATGCTGTCCTAGGTGCTGAGACATAGCACCACCAGCCATGAGCCTGTATTCTCACAGCTAGTGATAATAGCAGGGTAGCAGCTCATGCTAGTCTCTCTTCCCCCACCATAAAAGCTTTCTGAGAGGATGTCTTCAAGATATGAAAATCTAAAATATTTTGGATCGAATGTATTTTGCCCGGCAGGAGAAGCAATGAAAAAAAGAAAAATGAACCTGGAGGGAAGAAATGTTTGGAAAAAGCTTTTTCAAAAATTTTCTTCTCTGTATACCTGGGCAGAGTGGAAGTTTCAGGATAGGGAGCTGCAAATAGTGGCGGGGTAGACTCAAAACATACAAACAGGAGATGTATTTGAGAAAAGCTGTAGATGCTGATTATTTGAAATAGATGCTATGTAGGAGGAGAAACTTTAGTCAAGAGCCGAGGCAGGATTTGAAGGCAAAGAAGGTCTGGGAGTGAAGTGCAAGGTGGAACAGATGAGGAGCTATGATTCAAAAAGAGGGAAATTCTTCTCTTTTTTCCAGCAGCTATGATGAGGTAGTGGTCATATTCATGGTGAGGTGGAAAGAGACCAGAACAGTGTAAGATACTTAATAGCCACATACAGACTTCAGATCAAGTGACGGTGATGTTATTTTCTTTTAGAGTTCTTCATTTCCAAACATTTTGTGGAGGTTGTGTAAGGGAGGCATGTCAGACAGTCTGGCATATTGTCTCAGAAGCTGATGAGTGGGGAATGCTTGAGCCAAGCAATGTGAAAGAATGCCTCTTTCTTTTAGGAGATTCCTCAAGATAACTCAAGTCCTTGTTATGCCAGGATTGTTTCTGACATAGCAGTTGCACAGGTGACAAAATGTCTTCTGCTAGCAGAATTGATTATGCAATGAGCATTTTCCTCTTGGTAGATTATTTATCCTGCTTTTATGATGTATCCTTAGAGACAGGAAAAACATAAGATGGAGAATCAGAAGGAGACACAGACTTCTTGAATTTTGAGAATGGAATTTTATGGGCTTGAAAAGAAGTGTATTATGTAACAAATATAGCTTACAGCAGCAGTTCCCAAAGCATGGTCTCGGGACTCCTGAGGACCCTTGAGACCATTTTGGAGGTTCATGAACTATTTTCATAATAATAGTAGGATGTTTTTTACCCTTTCACTCATTTTCTCAAAAATGATTGGTAGAATTTTCCAGTGGCTTGACAAGATGTTTGATATCACAACAGACTAAATGCAGAAGCAGATATGATAATCCAGCTATCTTTTATGATACAAGACATTTATGATATTTGTAGAAATGTAAAACAATGCCACTTTTCATATATACACATTTTCTTTTTTTGAGATGGAGTCTCGCTCTGTCACCCAGGCTGGAGTACAGTGGCACGATCTTGGCCCAGTGCAACCTCCACCTCCTGGGTTCAAACGATTCTTGTGCCTCAGCCTCCCGAGTAGCTAGGATTACAAGTGTGAACCACCAAGCCTGGCTAATTTTTTTTTGTATTTTTTTTAGTAGAGAGGGATTTTACCAAGTTGGTCAGTCTGGTCTCAAACTCCTGACCTCAGGTGATCCTCCCACTTAGGCCTTTCAAAATGCTGGGATTACAGGCATGAGCCACCAAGCCCGGCCAGTAATACAAATGTTTTTTTACATTTTCATTTTTAATTTCCACTATGATGGACATAGCATATATTATAACACACATTGGGGTCCTCAATAATTTTTAAGAGCACAAAGGTCCTGAGATAGAAATATTTGAGAACTTCTGCTCTAGAATGTTTGAAAAACAAAGTCTAGCCATTTGTTAGGATATGAGGAAAAAAATCAATTGTTTTCCACTTTTTCTCAAAAACCAATTGGAAAATGACAAAAAAGAGTGAGAAACAAAAATGGAAGTTCTAGATTCGACACGATTATGGCGTACCTAAACTTCTCAACTAAAACGTATGAGGAGGGACAGCTAAGTGTAATAAAATGCAGACTAAGAGAAAACTATGTCACAGTGTTGCAGGATTCTTCAGGTGTCAGTTTTTCAGCTGGAAACCTCTATGGCTGGTGGCGCCTTTGCCCGAGTTTTGCTGGAGCCCACTGGGCTTGTTCCACCCACTTGGCCTGGCGGGCTGCACTCAGCTCACGCTACTGGCCCAGATCCCATTCCTGCCAAGGGCAAGCCAGACATGGAGTGGCAAAGGATGCATGAACTAATGAGTGCAGGGTCCAGCCACTGTGCACACCCAGGTATGCCAGCTGCTGCAGCTGGGTGGGCAGCTCCAGGTGCTGGCTCTATAAGATCCTGTGGCTAGATCAGAGCACTGCAAGCAGCTTCCATTGCTGGCACCTGCATCTGGATGAGGAGAATGTGGTAGTGCCCAGAAACTTGGAGACACCAGAAACTGCAGAGCCCCAAAGAGGGTGTCACAGCCCTGGCTCGGGGAACCTCCCAGAAGGGCCACAGCTCTTCTCTCTTTCTCATCACCTGCAACTTGGTGAGCAAGGAGGGGCATGTTTCAGCCCTGTTTGTGTTATAGCTTTTTCAGCTCCACCATTTGGCAGGTCCTGAGTTCTTGTCCTGTGTCCAGGAAGAATGAGGTATGTGGACAACTGGAGGGTGAGCAAGACGAAGAGGTACTTTATTGAGCAAGAGCACAGTTTTCAGGAAACCCAAAGTGGGTAGCTCCTTTCCACAGGCAGGTCATCTCATCGAGTGCAGCTCTCAGGGGAGCAAAGACCCAGAGTGGGTAGCTCCTATCTGCAGGCAGGTCATCCTGATGACTGTGCATCCCCCAGCAGAGAGGAGACCTGGAGTGAGTATCTTCTATTCACAGGCAGATCATCCTGAGTCTGGCTGAGTCTGGAGTTTCTATGGGCTTCAGAAGGATGGAAGTGCATGCTGATTGGTCCATGGGCATCCATGGGCAGGCCTGGAAAAAGCACTGTTAAGTTCTCACTCTCGCATGGACTCCGCTGAACTGACAGCCAGGCTCCCATGCTTCAGACCTTCCCAGGCTTGAAGGTGGGGCTTAACTGGAGACCCTCCCCTTTCCACCCAGGAGCCTGCCTCCTGCCACCATCAACATGTTGTCTATGGCACCCAAGCTGTTCGTGACAAGGGGCGCTGCAGGCCTGTACCAAGCCATCCTCAGCCCCCTATCAGACTCCCTTCTGTGCTCATCAGTGCCCAAAGTCTGGAGGTGGCCAAAGTGGCAGGGGATGACATGTCAGTGCCACCCTCAGAGCATGCACACCTGGGTGGGTTGTGACAGTGCTGGAGCTCAGCCTCCAATTTTGCTCTGAAATTGGAGTGGGTGCTGGGAGTAGGGAGAGGCCAGGCAGTGGGAGCAGGCACTCCCAAGCCTGTGGGGGGGCTTTCCTGGGTCCTCAAGAGTACAGGAATGCCCAGGTCAGCTGCCACAGCTGGGTGACTGCAGCTGTGCCCGGGACGGCAGGGCTCCCGCCCCGCCAACTTGGAAGGGGGCAAGGCTCCCACCTGTTCCTGGCTCCTGTGAGCTCCATGGAGCATGTAGCCCTAGCCACCCTCTCCTGTTGCAGCTGGTGTCTTCCCAGTGGCCGCTCCAGTTGGGCCACGACTGCTATCAACAAGATGACTGCTGCTGAAGACTTTTTGGCATAGATGACAGAATACACAGGATACAAATTCTAATGGATAGCACACTAGTTTTTTTTTCCCTGTTGTGATATGATATGTATACCATAAAACTCACATTTTAAAAGTGTGCAATTCAGGGACTTTTAGTATATTCAGAGATTTATACTACCAGTACCACTATTTAATTCTAGAATATTTGTGTCACCTAAAAGAAACACATACCCATTAGCAGTCACTCCCCATTCCCCCCAGTCATTAATTTACTTTCTATCTCCATGGATTTACCCATTCTGAACATTCTATATAACTAAAATTATAGAATATGTGACTTTTTGTGTCTAGATTATTTCGCTTGGCATATTTTCAGAGTTCATCCATGTTGTAGCAAGTATCAGAACTTCATTTGTTTTTATAATCAATGATCTTCTGGTGTATGGGTATGTCATCATTTGTTTACCCATTCATCAGTCGGTAGACATTTAGGTTATTTCTACAATTTTGCTACTAAGAATAATGCTGTTATGACCATTTGAGTACAAGTTTCTACATGCACGTATTTTTAATTCTCTCATGTATACGTTGTGTATAAACCTAGGAGCAGAATTTCTGAGTCTCATCGTAATTCTATGTTTAACTTTTTGAGGAACTGAAAAACTGTTTCCCAAAGCAGGAATGCTATTTTACATCCCCCCTCCAATATAATATTGTAGTTTTGATTTGTTTTCCCTTCTTTTCATTTGTTTATTGGCCATTTGTATATTATTCTTTGGAGAAATGTCTATTCAAATTTGCCCATTTGAAAAAACTGTGTAGTCTTTTTATTGTTGGGTGCAAGTTCTTCATACATCTTAGATAGTATTCAGTTACTAGATATTTTCTCCTGTTCTGTGGGTTGTCTTTTTACTTTCTTGGTTGTACCTTCTAAGGTACAAAAGTTTGTAACTTTCATGAAGTGCAATTTATCAAATTTTTCTTTTGTTGCTTGTGCTTTGGTGTCATATCTAAGTAACCATTGCCTGATCCAAGATCAGAAAGATTTATGCTTACTTTTCTTCTAAGAGCTGTATACTTTTAGCTACATAGTTTTAGTTATACACATTAAACTTGTTGACCAATTTGGAGTTAATATCTGTGTATGGTGTGGGGTAGGGGTCCAACTTGATTATTTTGCCCGTAGAAATGCATTATTTTCAGCATTATTTGTTGAAAAGAAAATTGTTTTCCCCATTCAATTATTTCAGCACCCTTGTTAAAAATCAATTGACCATCAATGTAAAGGGGCACATGCATGTGTATATGTGTACATGTGTGTGTGTTTATCGACTCTCAATTCTATTCCATGGTCTCATATGCCAGTGCCACACTGTCTTGATTACTGTTTCATTGTACTGAGTTTTGAAATCAGAAAATGTGAATTCTCTAACATAGTTCTTCTCTCAAGATTGTTTTGGCTATTCAGCATTTCCATATATTTTTTAAATGAGCTTATCCACTTCCATGGAAAAGGCAGCTGGAATTTTGATTGTGTTGAATTACTATTGGGCATTATTGCCATCTTATCAACCATGTGTTTTTGTCTTTTTCTGTCAGTATGGTGTATTACATTGACTAATTTTTGTATTTTGAAACAATCTTGCATTCTTGAGTTAAATTATATTTGACCATGATGTATAATCCTTTTATATGTTCTTGGATTCACCGTGTTAGTATTTTTTGAGAATTTTGTGTCTATATTAATAAGATATGTTGGTCTTTAACTTTTTTTGCAGTGTATTTGTCTGGTTTTGGTATCAGGATAATATTGGTTTCATAAAATGAGCTGGGAAATGTTCCCTTCTCTTGTATTTTTTGGAAGGGATTCTTTTGTATGTGTGAAGAATTAGTGTTAATTCTTCCTTAAACATTTGGTAAAATTCACCGGTGGAGCCATCTGGTCCTAGGAGTTTTTGTGTGCATGTGTGAGTTTCTGATTACTGATTCAATTCAATCTCTGTACTTGTTATAGTTCTTTTCGGATTTTTAATTTATACTCGATTCAATTTCAGTAGTCTGTATCTTTCTAAGAATTTGTCTGTTTCATCTGTTATCTAAAGTTTTTGTATGCAATTGTTCACATTATTACTTTATAATGTTTGTTAATTTGGTAAAGTCAGTAGTAATATCCCCTCTTTCATTCCTGATCTTTGTAATTGGTAGGTATAATTATCTAAAAGTTTTCAATTTTTTGTCATTGATCTTTTCAAAGAACGAACTTCTTTAGTCAATTTTCATTCTCATTTTTAAAATTCTCTATTTAATTTAATTCTCCTCTGATATTTATTTTTTCTTTTGCTTTATTTGAATTTAGTTTGTTTTCCAAATATACCTCTAAAAATTAGTTTAACTATATCCCATACATTTTGGTTTGTTACGTCTTTATTTTCATTCATCTCAAAGTATTTTATAATTTTATAACCTCAAAGTATTTATAATTTCTCTTTGATTTTTTTCCTTGAGCCATTGGCTATTTAGGAGGAGTGTGTTATTAAATTTCCACATTTGTAAATTTCCTGAAATGTATTGTTATTAATTCATAATTTTACTACATTTTGATTAAGCCCTCGTTTCTTTATGTAGATATAATTTACTGTCTAGTAAGATACAGGGAAGTTTTGTTAGCAACCATTTTTTTATCTGAGAATATTTTAATTTCTCTTTGTTTTTAAAATTATACCTTTGTCAGATGTAGAATTCTTTGTGGGCAGTCTTTTTCTTTCAGCACTTTGAATATGTCATCCTACAGCCTACTGGTCTCCATAGTTTCACATGGGAAATCAGCTGGTATCTTATTGGAAATCCTTTATAGGCGATGAGTTATTTCTCTGTTATTGCTTTTGAGATTCACTACCTTTGCCTTTCAATAGTTTGATTATGGTGTGTTCAGGTGTAAATTCAATAGAATTTATCCTATCTTGAGTTCATGAAGAATGTATCTGATGTGAAAATTACTTTTTTATTAAATTTGGGAATCTTTTTGCCATTATTTCTTTAAATAGTCTTTCTATCTCTTTCTTCATCTTGGTTCATTCTGAGACTCCAATCATGTTAGTATGCTGGATGGTGCCCCACAGGTCTCTGTGGCTCCATGCATTTTTCTTTATTCTTTTTCTGTTTCTCAGGTAAGGTAATTTCAACTGAGCTATCTTCAAGTTTGCTCATTCTTTCTTCTACCAGCTCAAATCCACTGTTGTGGCCCTCTAGTAAACTTTTATTTTATTTGCTGTACTTTTGAGGTCCAGATTTTCTATTTGTTTATTAAAAAAAATTCCTATCACTTTATGAATATTCTTTATTTGATGAGACATACTTCTTCTGATATTTTTCTTTAGTTCTTTAAACCTGGTTTATTTTAGTTCTTCAAATTTATTTAAAATACTTGAATTTAAGTCTTAATCTAGTAAATATAATATCTGCATTTCTTTAGGAATAGTTTCTATTGGTTATATTTTTCTTCTCCTGTTTATAAACCATACTTGCCAATATCTCTGTGTACTAAAATTTTTGTTAAAAACTGGACATTTAAAATAATATTATGTTTAATTATGAAAATTAGATTCTGCTCACTCCTCAGTGTTTGTTGTTGGTGCTGTTTGTTTCCTGAATGACTTTCATGAACTAATTCTATAAAGTCTGTATTCTGTGTTGACTGTGGCTACTAAAGTCTATGTTGGGTTACCTCAGTGGTCTTCTAATGATTGGACAGAGATTTCTATACCTAAGAATATATTTGAGAAATAATATGTATCTCTATATCTCTATAAAGGAAAACTTAAGTCACTCCTGAGTGACTTCATAATATTGAACAAAGAGAACTTCATAATATTTTTGGATTGAAAGATTCAATATAAGAGAAATAACAATTTTATTAATGTGTTAACTTTAATTGCTATTGCATAATAACAATGAGATACTAAGATGATTTTGAGTGATCTTAACAACTTGAATTTTGATTTCATATAAAAAATAAACAAGCAGAGAAAATTCTGAATAAGAAGAATTACATATCATACAGTGATGTAAATCAAACCAGTGTGGTAATGGCAAACAAATGGATGGATAACTCAATGGAACAGAAATAAAAGTCCAGAAACAGTTCAGTGCACTTGAGTAGCATCTCAAATCATTGGAGGAAAGATGCATTACTGAACAGATTGCATTGGAAAAAACACAGTCACATGGAAATAAATAATAATATTAGAGTGACAAGAATTTTACGATATCAATCACAATAATCATAAAAAGATAGATTATTCAGGATAAAAATCTACTTAAAATATTATCATTAACCACATTAAAAGATGAGCAATAAACTTTCAAAAAAATTTGTTATGTATAATTTCCATAATATATACAGAAAGTGAAAGACCAATAACTCAATAAAAATGGGTTAGGAATATAAATAAGAATGAAAGGAAAAGAAAATACAAATCTTAAATGTGCAACTATGTGCCTGACTCACACATAATATGGGAAATGCAAATACACACAACAACAAGTAATACCTTTTAGCTATCTGATTGGCAAAGAGTAAAAGTTTCATAATACATAGTCTTAGCATGGGCGTGAGAAAACTGGTATGCTACTGGTGGGAGTGTGAGTTAGAACAGTTCTTACTGATCATAACTTGGCAATATTTATGCTAATTACTAATGCAAATACCTTTTAGTTCAGCAATTACACCTTTAAGAATTTATCTAATAAACATATGCAGATGTGTGAAATAACATACCTGCAAAGTTATTTAGTACAATATAGTTATAATAACAAAAGAATAAAAATAACTTGAATATTTGTCTCTAATAGGTTGAATAAGTTATAATACAAAAGAATATCAACAAGTGTGAAAAAAGAAAGAACTAACAAAGAAGAAGAAAATAATCTCTTTATATATTAATATGGAAAGAGCTCCAAGATATATTTAAAAATAAAACAAAATCAAAATGCAGAACAGTATATATAGGGTGTGCCACCATTTCTGTAAAAAAGAAAAATAATATTTTTGTTGCTTGTACATGGAGGAAGATATAGAAGAGCATTTGTTATTTAGAGGGAAGGGCACTAGAATTGGGGCTCAGGAGTGTAGACCTTTTGCTGCCTAAATTTTGAACATTATTCATGTATTATTTATTCAGTAAATATAAAAATCATATCCAATTTCAGCACCACTAAAACAAAAATTGAAGAGAAAAATAAAATCACCTTAAAAATAGTATTTTTGGAAGCAGCTGAGAACACAATTAGGACAGCAGACGTTTGACGAAAATGAGCAGAATTAAGTAGGAAAAAGAGAAAGTTTCAAAGAATTAGTGGGAAAATGTGAAAAACTATAAAGCCTCAGCAGGTGTAAAAATAATGCACAGTAAAAAGATAAAATTTCCACCAGTAAATTCAAAGAAATCTTTCTTGGAATAATGAAAGATATTCTAACAATTGAGAGCAGAACATGTCAGAGAAAAAACTGACACTAATTGATCAACCTCAGGTCTTTCCTGAGCAAAGTTATTGGACACAATCATATTGGAACACTCCTGTGAACTGTCAGGCAAGAAAAGAAAAAAAGAACCTGATGTTTACGGCAGAGAAACAGGAAGTTTGGATTCAGACTTCTCTAGAACCGCATCCAGTGCTAGCGACGGTGGAGCAATGTCTACAAAGTTTTAATAGAAAGGAACATCATCATATTTTATGTGCAGCTGTACCACTGTGTGGTAATAAAAAACAAGGAAAAATATTTTCAAACATACAAGAAATCAAGAAATATCGTTTCCATAAACATTCTTGTAAAAACTACCAGGGGACAGACTTCAGCCAACCAAAATAGGAATTTAGAAGTGAAGATAAATGGAGTCATGGTGAGGAGCGAATCCCTTTAAACATTAAACTAATGCTCAGCAACTGTGGGAATTATGCTTATGGAACCAAATATGACAATTTTACACCATGAAATTGTAGAAATGTTATAATAAAAGCAGAAAGGTGAGAAAATGTAGGAAGTAGCATACATAGTTGAAATGGCTTAGAGGAGGTCATATTTTATAATGTTTTTTAAAGTGGACTGTGTAAACATGGTGAACTTGGTGGAGGAAAATAAGCCTGGGACAGGACTTCTTCTCATATTAGCATGTTGGGAAGGCTTCTCTCTGGTGCAGAGATTTTTTTTTTTTTTGCCAGAGTCTTGCTCTGTCATCCAGGGTGGAGTGCAGTGGTATGATCTTGGCTCACTGCACCTTCACCTCCCAGGTTCAAATTATTCTCACTCTTCAGCCTCCCGAGTAGCTGCGATTAGAGGCACTTGCCACCACACCCAGCTAATTTTTTGTATTTTTGGTAAAGACAGGGCTTTGCCATGTTGACCAGGCTGATCTCAACTCCTGGCCTCCCCGTGATCTCCCTGTCTCGTCCTGGTGCATAGTTTAAAAAATTTTATATGTGAATCTCAGTTTCCACAGTTTCTGCCTATAATGGAAATGCAATGACCTGGGCTTCTGCCTCCATCATGCCTAATGACCAAAAAGAGATTTATCTCATGCAAAAAGTTCAGGGTTAGGATATTTTTTAAGATTCCTAACTGGAAAGGGCAAAATTCACTCTACCTGATTATATAAGAAATATTGTTCATGGAATCATGGGCAAGACTGGAATTACAAGATACAAGTTAAGATACAAGCAAAAATTCCTGAAACTGTATCCCAATACTGATCTGGTAAGGGAGTTGCTGCCACCATCCCCAAATTGCTGTGTGACAGAACTCCATGGCGCATTCAGCGACTGTTTTGACCCCATGGTAAGGATATACTTCTGGCTCAGAGCTTAGGTATTGACTGGTTCAGAACATTGGTGAGTATGCACCAGTGCTCATAGCAATTCCAGATGAGACACCCAGCTGTAACTCAGAAAACCCATATGTTCTCTAATCTTTGGGGATTACCCCTTACTTTCATAACCAAGATGGATCATATCTCTGTGGGAAATCTGACTAATTTCTATATTCTTCCGGTCAGACCATCCCATAGTCTGCTTCATACATTGCTAATCCCTCTCAGCAGCTGTTTTCACTCACCCCTCCTCTTCTTTCATGACTGCTACATACGACAAAATCAAGATGTAGGATTTAGAAGAGTCTTTTCTGAAAGTTTGAAGAGAGTGAGTGTTACTATAACACAGAGAAGAAAATAATTTCAACACTGACACAAGGTTATTGGTGTAAAGCATTTGTTTTACTAAACATTTATAGTTAGTGAGTATATTAGTCCATTCTCACACTGCTAATAAAGGCATACCCAAGACTGGGTAATTGATAAAGAAACAAAATTTAATTGACTCACAGTTCAGCATAGCTGGGGAGGCCTCTGGAAACTTACAATCATGGTGGAGGGGGAAGCAAACAGGTCTTTCTGCACATGGAGACAGCAAGGAGAAGTGCCGGGAAAAAGGGGGAAAAGCCCCTTATAAAGCCATCAGATCTTGTAAGAACTCAGCAATATCGCGAGAACAGCAGCATGGGGGTAACTGCCCCCATGATGAAATTACCTCCCACCGGGTCCCTCCCACGTGGGCATTGTGGGAACTACAATTCAAGGTGAGGTTTGAGTGGGGACACAGCCAAACCACATCAGTGAGTTTATTTAATCAATAAAGCATACATTAATTTCAAATTCGATGTCAAAAATTAGTGTTGTAGCAATGCATTGAGCATCTCCCATCATGAGGACACTCTCAGTGGTCATATTTCTTATTGGCTATCACTTTCATTATACTGGTGGTCCTCATCTCTTTCCAAAATCTTCTCACATCTTCTTATTGTGCATGTCTCCCTTATTTTCTCTCCTGTGCTGACAACAGGATCTTAAATTTCCAACCTGATTATCTTGTTATTTTACAATCTGCTTCCAGATCATGTCCTTGGGAGGGGGCTTATTTTTTGCACCCAAATAGGTTGATTCAGTTGTTTTTTGAGTCAAAAAAACCCACCAAACAACCCAAGAACTTCCTTACTCATACAAATTATACCCTTCTACCCCTGTAAGGGAAATATCTACCTCCAGAATTTTTTGTAATAAAGCCACTTTGCCCTCCTTGCTATGGTCACAGTGGAAAATGTAATGGTGGAGATTGAAATAGGAAACCAAGAAAAAGGAAGCAAAGATAAAATTAAGGTTTGGTATTAGCAAAAAGGATGAAAACTATTTTTTATCTGTATACCCAATACTGGTGCTAAACTCACTGAAAATCATTAATCAACTTCAGTGTATATTTTATTTCTTGATTTCTGGAAATCAAAATGAAATTCATTCCTTTTGATGTTATTTTTACACAGGTCACCATTTTTCTTTGATCCGATATTTTAACATCTTCAAGTACAGTCCCTCCTACCTTTCTTGTTATATTGGCAGATCACTGAAGTTTCCAGAATGAAATAAAAAAGAAAGCATCACTATCAGCATTTTGCTAGTTCTCTCATACAAACATTAAATTTGGGGCACTCAGTATCCTGACAGTGAAGTAGGTCTTTTTCCATAAAAAATAGCCAGATAGTCCATGATGGTAGAAATGGTAGCTTTCAGTATGGGGTCAGGAAACAGGATGTAGTTAATGTTTCTTAACTCGTTCTCTGTTTCCCTCAAACAAGTCCTATAGTAGCCTAAAAACTATTGCTCAAGTATTAGTAGATTATGGAAACTAAAATCATTCTTGATTTATTGTTTATTTGTAAATTCATTAATGAGAAGAAGATTAGAATCGCTCTGAAGGCTCATATCTTCCTCATTTTTGGTAACTCAGCAGGTTTGTATTAGATTTACCAAAAAACAGGACATCAGTCACAGGCTCAACAGGTACCCCCTTCTAACATGGTTTATTCTTCAACCAGGAAGCTTCCATTGCTACATAAATGCACTGCGGAGTGAGAAACTCTCTCTACTGGAATGTCAGCTGTGAAACGTACATACTATTGATGGCTCAGATCTAAGCTGCAGAATTAGAGAGTTCATATGACTGCTTGTACTCTATGACTTCTGTGTTTGTAATTTTCCTCCCAATCCGTCCTATGTCTGTGTCATGTGACACTGGTGCTTGAATCCGTCACCCTTTTGGGTGACATTTATTTCACAAATAGTTATTGGGGGGCTACTGCCTGTCTGACACTGTTTTAGCTCCTTGAGATAACTCAGTGAACAAAACAAGAGGTGTTCCCTTCTGGAGGTTAAATTCTAGTGGTGGTGGCGAGAAGAGAAAACAATAAATATGATAAGTAAATTACATAATATGTCAAAAGATAAAAAGTGCTATGGAGAACAAAAAAGTAGAGTAGGGTAACAGGGATGAGGTTTTGATGTCAGAGTTGGGATGTGGTGGTTGACATGTGGCTCTTCTCTGGCTAAGTTGTAATATGTATATATAAATTCTTCAAGACAGAGTCAGTGTTTTATTCATCCACGTACCCCTATAACACCCAGTACAGTGCCCAACACTGAGTGGATGACTGAAAACTGTTGAATTAACTTGCCTCATGCAACTTAGAGCACAAGAAGTGATTTTGTTGGGTTTTACACGTAAGTAACAGAACTTCAGTACTTTTATAACTCTAGGACATTTCTCTGCTTCCGCTAAAAAATACCTGGCACATACTCATTTAAAGAAACCTCATTATAAAATGATGTTCTATGCCATCGCCTTCAATTTAGTTAATGTCTCCATTGAAGACTGGGTCACTGTGCTGTTTCTAGCATCTGGCGAAGTATAGCATATAGTCTTAGAACAGATGACCAAGACATACCCAGGAATGGAGGATTCTACAAACCATGAGCTGTATGTTTCAAAGTGGATGCAGTTCTAGGGGAAGAAAAGAAATGCAAAACCTGCAAAGAATCAGGGTGCCTCTTTATATATACTGTATTAGCTTTGAGGACTGAGTTCTGTTTGAATTCTGATAGTAAGTTGGAAACACTACTGCTGCTCTGAATCTTGGCCTTTATGTAAGCTATTATATTTTCCTTTATGGCGATATTAGTCATTGGCTCATGAACTTTTTAGTCAGCCTCTGTTTTAATTAGGGTAAAGGTCACATTGCTATAACAGAATGGCCCCAAACTCAGTGTTCTAAAGAAGATAGAAGTCTCTTTTGCTTTCCAGTAAAATGTGACCAGTTTAAGCCATAGAGGCAGATCTGCAATCATCTGGGCATTTTCCATGCTTGCATGATCAAATAAAGGTGTCATCACATCCTGAGTACCAGCCAGCAGGTAGGAGGAAGACAGGGTAGAGAAGTCACAACATATTTTTAAAATTCAGATCTAGAAAATGGCAGGCATCACTTCCTCTGACATCCATTTGTGGGAAATGGACCTCATGGCCATATCTAACTGCATGGGAGGCCACAGAACAGTGTAGCAATGTAGCCATGGGCTTATTTTATGGACGAAGGAGAGTATATATTTTGGTGGGCAATTTGCAGTTCCCTCCGTCATCTCTGAATCAATACAATATAAGGAGAGGAGTGTTTTTGTGTTTGCTTATAATACATTCATGCATGTGGAAAGGCCACTATAAGATTATGCCAAGATAAAGCTACATCTTTGGTGTACCCTGAAAGCTTTCCTAATGCAAATTAATTCTTCCAGTTCTCCAGTTCTAACAATGTAACCCGGCTTGGTAAGCCCCACTGATTCTCAAATGATTCCATGTGAAGAACTTGAGAAGGCTCAACACATGACAGAATAAACTCAGAAAAATCAAAATACTACAACAACAACAACAACAACAACAAAACCCTTCTAATTTGACTCCATTCATCTCATTTTGAAAGCTAACTGAACTCTCCCAAAGTCCTTTGTGTTGTGTCTCAGTCAATGTGTAGGCCAATGACTCCAGTTTTTTTTTTCCCTTTGCAAAGGAACAGGTATAAATAACTATCACCACTTCTCCCAGGAGGGTACACTGGTAGGGTGTTAGGAGCACAATATGAAAGTTGACTTGAATAGACTGATTTCACAGTATATTTATTAGAATCCCAGTTCTCCCAGATTTTAACTGAATAACTTTGGTGACATCAAAAGCCTTTGGAGCCTCATCTTCCTTATCTGTTAGGAAGGGTTAACAGTCCCACGCTAATTGTGAGGATTAAACATAGTGCTATATTGCTGTGTATATTGCTACCTGTGTTGATATTTACAAGACGTTTCAGGACTAAAAGAAAATCTTGAAAAAAAAATTACTGGAAATCATATGGTTCAACTCAACAAATCACACTGCCTGGCAGACAAATAATTTCTTGGTCGTAAAAACAGTTCAATGGCCGGTTTGCTCCATAAAGCTCATCTTGACAAAAGAAGTGTGACTTTCTTTGATCCCTGGTGTGGAATACTTCAGATGACCTGGTTCAATAGCAAAAATAAAAACCGGCCAAGATTGGCTTTGAAGCCTAGAGATACATCACTTTGAAATGAGTGGGTCACGAGCCTGAGTGAAAGATAATCTTACACTTCCTTTCAATTTTTTTTTCACCATACGGTCCTTAAGATTTTAATCTGAAATCACCAAATGGAATTAATCACTGTGAATAATCATACACAGAAAAAAGAAACATCAACTTAAAAATTATGTACAGTATAAAAACAGAGATGGCACCCATGTCCTTTTATAAACAAGTTTGGGCTTAGAATTTCTGTAAAGAATCAAAATTTTTATTTTTATATGCAATTTCATATCAGGCAGAACTACTCTTCGAAGGAGCAGATACTATATTTGTAGAATAAAAGGAATGTAGTGGAAAAACAACATTAGTGTACTGCTCCTGATTTATGGACTTTGGTGAGTCATTCATGTCTCTGGAGCCCAGTTTCCTCTTTGGTAAAATGGGAGACAATTATGTGTATTTTCCATAAATATCATGACAATCCAATGAGATAATACAAGTGCGCATGTTCCATAAAGGAAAAATGCTGCATACCTATGAAGTTTGATATTATTTATTATTTTGCAGTGGTTCTAGGGCAAATGATTTCTAAATCATAGCATTGATGTTCTCTGGATTGTGGTTAGCCTGAATGTGACTTTCAAACACTTCCCTTGCTTCATTCATCTACCCCCTCATTTTTCTCTCATCTCACATAATATTCCTGTTCTCCATCATATTACCCCCAAAACTTCTTTTTCTCTTATTCCCCAAATGCCAGTGCTAGTACCATCACTCTGCCCACCAGATAAGGAACACTATCTATGTTCCCTTGTTAATCTATTGACCTTTAAGCCCAGTTGTGTTTCATTAAGAGAACATGTACTTTGAGGCAAACACTTTCCACTGCTTTAATTTTAGCTGTAGGGGCGAGAAAGGTGTTGGATCACCAAAAGAGGTCACACACACAGAGTGGGAAAGGAAGACACTCTAGAAAACATTCCTCTGGTATCACTTGGTATTTAATTTTCTGCAGCACACAGCTAAGCTGTAGAAATTTTAAGAGAAATACAGAAAAATTAAATAATACAGCATTTCAGCATTTCTCCCAGGAGAAATTTCTCCCACTCCTAGGGTGTTAGGAGCACAAAATGAAAGTTGATTTGAATAGACTGATTTCACAGTATATTAGAATTCTAGTTCTCCCGGTTTTTAACTGAGTAACTTTGGTAACATCAAAAGCCTTTAGAATCTCATCTTCCTTATCTGTTAGGAAGGATTAACAGTGACTTTCCTGTGCTTATTATGAAGATTAAATATAGTGCTACATGTGCAAGACTCTGGTATAAAGTGGGTGCTTAATAAATATTATTTGCTTATAAATTTATAAACAATAAATATTATTTATTTATGAGTCTGTATCTCTAAGTGGATATTGGCCATGTGCCTTTGTTGTGATACAGAAAGCTCAAAGAACAGGCACACTATTCATTTGCTGAAGTCTTAAGTTGTGGCTACATAAAATCTTGAGAGTACTTTAGTCCAGACTTCCAGGAAAATGAGATTTCCTTCTGTATCATCCATGACTGGCAGAAACCCAGCCTCCAATTGAGCTGTCGTAAGTTGTCAAAGTAGTTAATTCCTTTTAACAACAGCTCTAACTTCTAGAAAGAACTTGTTTACAATCCACTGAAATCTGCCTTTCCATAAATTGTATCCATTAATCAAAGATCTCCCTACTACACTGTTTAAGATGAAGCTGAATCATCATTATTTTCTGAAACTCTTACTAAAAGAATAAAGATAATATCATGCTAGACTGAAGTCTTTTCTTGTTTTAGTTCTTAAATTTTCTTCTGACATAATTCACAACTCTACTAGCCTGGGTTACTCTAGTTTGTTAGTCTTTTTAAAAATGCATAAAAACTAAGTTTGAACACAGCACTTAAAAAAAATAAGCATACTATGCATTTAAAAATGTAATCCAAATTTACAGTCTATATTTACCATTAGCTAGGAACACCACATGCATTTTATTCAAACCAGGACACTTTTGAGATGGAAAGATACATTAGTAGCAATTACACTTGGAAGAAACATTTGAGATGAAATTTAAGACAGCCAAGGACAAGTAGTCATTCCACATCAAAAGCATCCTCACACTGTTAAATTCTTTCTTTCCCTCTCTCTTTTTCAAATTTTCACCTAAATGGCCTTTTCTCCAGTTTACCTTGGTAGCTAATGAAATTTTGTACAACTGCGTGTCTCCTTCTACTGTTCCATACTCTTACCACTTCTGATAGGTCTGATTTGGTAAACATAGTGTTCATTGCTATGTTTAAAATTTTATTAGTATACAAGGTTTAGGTAGTCTCTTCTGCAAAAATTTCAAGCCTGCTTTACCATAGCATTTTCTGTACATTAGAATAGAAGAATTCAAGGCTTAATATTGCTTAATGTTATTCCCTGTTACTTTTCTCTTGAATTAATACTTTTCATATATGTTATCTCCTGCTTTTGATAGTTTCCATCTTTATCAATTTATCTGAGTAATTATCTCTCTTTTTCAAATTTCAAGTTAATACTTTTTTGATCAGGTCGTCAAGTCTATAAATAAGCATATCAATAACACTTTCACCCTTTCATCATAACAAAGCACACTTTGACTATATTCCATATATTAGGTGATATGCCTCTGAAAAAAAGAGTGGTTATTCAACAGTCTCTAAGTACTTTTTCTTACTATGCCATGAGAATAAATTCAAAGAAAAAATTCAAAGAAAATTCAAAGAACATCCATGTGTCTGGATGTTCTTAATCCTTCTCAGGGAATCAAAATCACCAGGTAGAGATTCTGTCTCTCTCAATTTTTTCTTTTTTCTTTTGCTTTATTATTTGTTTCTCTAATTATCGGCTCAAGTGAACAAGCAAAAGTGGCAGAAGTTGGTGGGTTCAGGAAGCATAAGCAAATTCTCCTTCCGACATTGCACACTGCTCTGCTGCTACACTACTGTCATGCCAAGTCAACAGGTGAGAGTTACAATCTCTGTTAGATGATGGATGCCCCTTATCTCACTCCAAGGGTATCCATAACTTGTGAAGCTTTCTTAGTATTCTGTGAAGCCAGCGATTAATTTTTTTCAGAAGATCTTAATTCACTTTATTTGGAAGGTTCCTTCTCATGCCCAACGTGTGGATCCAAAGATAGAGTTTCTCTTCTCCTCTTTGTCACAACATTCTACTCTCCGAAGTCTTGATATTAATCCTTTTTTGTCCCTATTTCTGACTTCTCAGTAGCAACCCTTCATATTTTCTAATACTCCAAAAAGAGAAATTTCCCCCTTAAGTTTCTTTATGTTTTGCTCCAGCAGATATTTTATCTGTTATACAAATTGTGATGTAACTCCTCCTTTTCCTTCCTGCGGGCCGCTAGGACTAGATATTTGTAATGAGGACAAGCAGTAGAGATAACCAGACCTCCTCCGAGGGGACCTTTAATCTGAATGTTTCATGTCTTTGTCTTACTCTTGCTTTTCCATCCCTTTGCTGCCACTGTTCGCTTTTGGTCTTCTGACAAGGTTGGAACCTCAGAGGGAGAAATCATATCACTTTCAGGAACGGCACATCCATGATTGCTCAGTATGGCACCCAGGCCAATTCTGAGGCACAAAAAGTGAGCAGTGTGTCTCTGGACTGAGGATTCCACTTCTGCCCCTCACACCAATCACCCGGGGACCTTGGACTTGCCACTTAATCATCCACTGCATCAGATTCTTCCCCACTTAAAGTGAAGGGGTTGAACTAGATATCCTCTGAGAAATTTTCTTATTTGACATTATTATCTTCCAATCATGAGTGTAGTATTTCCTGTGTGGCCTCTTAGTGCCATACAATAATACAGTAGTCCTCTCCTAGGTTGGGAGTGTTGCGTTTGATGGCCAGGAGATGGTAATTGGTTTTTAGTGGTGTTGGTTATAAAGAAATGATTTACTTCTTCTCACTTTCTAACAACTGCTCATGAATATCTGTCATTTTGTCTTAACATTCATTTCACATATTCCTTTCTAGAGTACTAAATGCATAGAAAAATTACCTTGACTATATTTTTTAAAGTTCACATTTATAACTCATCATTGCAATCCTGGAACATTAGAAGATATGTAGACTTTAATATTCTCTACTGTTCAGAGTTTGTGTGTGTGAATATATTTGTCCATGATGAATTCTGGGTACCTGCTGGATAAGAAATATTCAGCTCTAAAAGGTAAAAGTCTGTACTAATTTTAGGTGGTCTCTGTCTCCTATTTGTGATAAGTTTTTTTTTCTCCCAAATGTCTAATATTTCCTAGGGTCCAATATTTCACAAGCTCAGCAGCATTGCTGTGAGATGGGTAACAAACCAACTTATATTTTATCAATGCTAAAACTGAGGCACAGAGAAAGTATATGATCTGCTCCAGTACGCCAGCAGCTCAGCGAGGAATGGCAGCATAAAGACGGAGAAAAGAAAGAACCTGATTCCTCTCTGATTCTCCTTTGGTAAGGATCAGAGCACCATGGGGCTGAAAGATTCTTTGAGAAATGGGCAGCCTACTATCTTCTTTTTAGAAAAGCCTATGTGAATTTAGCCAGTAGATATGTCAAGTTCCTGACTCTAATCAATACCAATATTTAATATTCTTCATTACTAGAATGATCCTCCTCAGCCTTTGCCATCATCCACAAATAAATCCCAGCACTCATTTTGTCATGACTCGATTCCCTGTAATAGCCTTATGACTAGGCACCCTTTAATAGTCACTCTCCTCCACCCATCCTCAACTTAATTCTATGGTCTATGCCAAGTGACATTCCTAGGTTCTATTTCATTGTAACACTTAATTAAACAAAAGTGTAAAGATATCCTGTTTCCTAACACATCAGGTTTATGATCCTCTACCTAGCTTTTAAGGCCACACACTATTGGACCCTGCTCCATTTTTCAATCATCATTTCCCTATCCTAGTCCAGATTTGCAGATCTCGTCTTTGCTTGCAATGGGTTATTATTTTGCTTTTGCACATTCTGCTTTTCATCCAGATTTTGGTTTTCACTTCTTCATCCATGCATCTAAGCCCTACTCCTCTCATGCCCTCCACGAAGCCCCCATGGACTCCTGTAGCTGTAGCAATCTCTTTACTGTGTCAACTCTAATTGTCCTGTGTGTTTGTATTACCTACAAATATTCTCTCATTGTATTTGTGTGTGACTACATTACACCTAAACCACTAAGCTTCCTAGAGGGCAGGAATTGTGTCTTCTTTTTGTCTTACCAATAGTACAAGGGAAAATAAATAAAAATCATAAAAACAAAATAAAGTCCTCAATAAGTACCAGTTAATTCTCTGGAATTCAGTGAATTAGATTTGTAAACTATGCACATGCATGTGTGCATGCTTTGTGAATGGACTTCTTATTTTGGGGAAAAAAGATCATAAAGAGAGAAGTACAAGTGACTCTTGAACAACTTGGGAGTCAAGAATGTCAACCTCTGATGCAGTCAAAAACCCACATATAACTTTTAACTCACAAAACTTAACTGACCAGAATGCCTTACCAATAACACAGTTGATTAACATGTATTTTGTATGAGTATTCTATACTGTATTCCTTCAGTAAAATACGCTAGGGAAAAGAAAATCTTATTAAGAAATCATGAGGAAGATAAAATATATTTACAGTACTGTATTCCATACTATAAGTTTACGTTGTCTGTTTACAAGATGAATCTTCTAAGATGGCAGTAACTGCAGCTGCAGACCTCAATCTGCTGTCGATACATGTTGACCAATTCAGCTCTTTTTTGCAGTGTCATGACTTTTAATCTGCTTCTAATGGGCACTTACAGCCTCACCATTGGCGATTCCTATGGATCCCATGATATTATTCAAGGTTTACACTATTGTACTAAACATGATGGAAAATATGTGAGAACTTCAAGAGATCACTTTTTATTGCAGTATGGGATTGGAACTGCTCACTGGGGATGATTAGCATCACATGGTGTTTTAGGCAGATACTCACGTGAGCTCACTGCAATAGCAATAGGGGATGGCTATGAAATTATTACAGTAGTACAGTATGTGCTATGATGAATTTTATCAGTTACGATTTAATTTTGCATCTTTGTTTATATTTCTCTCACCTTTGAATGTATTGTCTGTGTGTGTGTGTTTTGATAAGTTTTAACTTTTTATAACAGATTTGTGTATATCTTATGGCAGTGAATGATAAAGTACACTAGTATCTTGCATATATTTTGTGCATTCCTGACATACCTTTTTCTTAATTTCTTGAATAGTTCTAGGATATGCACCTGGTTCACCTACAGGTTTTTTCAAACTGACGCAAATCTCCAAAATTTTTCACAATATATTTATGGAAAAAAATCCACGTGGAAGTGGACCCAGCTTGTTCAAATGCATGTTTTTCAAGGGTCGACTGTATATGTAGCATTTTTGTTTCGTTTTGAGGATAATTTAGCCTCAATTATCACCTGAATTTCAAATGCCTTCCAGAAGACTTCTTTCTTTAACTGGAAGTTGTTTTGCTGCATATAAGAGCAATACATCTTCCTTGTCAAGCTGGCGTAGCATTTGACTTTCACTCTGATGACCCTCTCATGCTCTGAGCATCCTGAGTCCTTGTTTTTCATTTCCCATAATACAGAACTAAATGTTGAGTTTGGATATTATACGAACTGAAATGGCATACAACCAAGGTTCATATTTTATAAGTGGCTGGAATTCACTTGAGAATACTGACATAATAATATATACTTTCTTTTGGAAGGCAGATAAGGTGTGAACAGGTCTTAGCACAGGGGAAAATTTTATTTTATTTTATTTTTAGAGTGTGGGGTGGGAAATCAGGGGTCTCACAGCCTTCAGAGCTGAGAGCCTCGAACAGATTTACCCACATATTTATTGACAGTAAGCCAGTGATAAGCATTGTTTCTATAGATTATAGATTAACTAAAAGCATTTCTTTTCTTTTCTTTTTTATTATACTTTAAGTTCTAGGGTACATGTGCATAACGTGCAGGTTTGTTACATATGTATACTTGTGCCATGTTGGTGTGCTGCACCCATCAACTCATCAGCACCCATCAACTCATCATTTATTTCAGGTATAACTCCCAATGCAATCCCTCCCCCCTCCTCCCTCCCTATAATAGGCCCCGGTGTGTGATGTTTCCCTTCTCTAGTCCAAGTGATCTCATTGTTCAGTTCCCACCTATGAGTGAGAACATGCAGTGTTTGGTTTTCTGTTCTTGTGATAGTTTGCTGAGAATGATGGTTTCCAGCTGCATCCATGTCCCTACAAAGGACACAAACTCATCCTTTTTTATGGCTGCATACTATTCCATGGTGTTTATGTGCCACATTTTCTTAATCCAGTCTGTCACTGATGGACATTTGGGTTGATTCCAAGTCTTTGCTATTGTGAATAGTGCCACAATGAACATACGTGTGCATGTGTCTTTATAGCAGCATGATTTATAATCCTTTGGGTATATACCCAGTAATGGGATGGCTGGGTCATATGGTACTTCTAGTTCTAGATCCTTCAGGAATCGCCATACTGTTTTCCATAATGGTTGAACTAGTTTACAATCCCACCAACAGTGTAAAAGTGTTCCTATTTCTCCACATCCTCTCCAGCACCTGTTGTTTCCTGACTTTTAATGATTGCCATTCTAACTGATGTGAGATGGTATCTCATTGTGGTTTTGATTTGCATTTCTCTGATGGCCAGTGATGATGAGCATTTTTTCATGTGTCTGTTGGCTGTATGAATGTCTTCTTTTGAGAACTGTCTGTTCATATCCTTTGCCCACTTTTTGATGGGGTTGTTTGTTTTTTTCTTGTAAATTTGTTTGAGTTCTTTGTAGGTTCTGGATATTAGCCCTTTGTCAGATGAGTAGATTACAAAAATTTTCTCCCATTCTGTAGGTTGCCTGTTCACTCTGATGGTAGTTTCTTTTGCTGTGCAGAAGCTCTTTAGTTTAATTAGATCCCATTTGCCAATTTTGGCTTTTGTTGCCGTTGCTTTTGGTGTTTTAGACATGAAGTCCTTGCCCATGTCTATGTCCTGAATGGTATTGCCTAGGTTTTCTTCTAGGGTTTTTATGGTATTAGGTCTAACATTTAAGTCTCTAATCCATCTTGAATTAATTTTCATATAAGGAGTAAGGAAAGGATCCAGTTTCAGCTTTCTACTTATGGCTAGCCAATTTTCCCAGCACCATTTATTAAATAGGGAATCCTTTCCCCATTTCTTGTTTCTCTCAGGTTTATCAAAGATCAGATGGCTGTAGATGTGTGGTATTATTTCTGAGGACTCTGTTCTGTTCCATTGGTCTATATCTCTGTTTTGGTACCAGTACCATGCTGTTTTGGTTATTGTAGCCTTGTAGTATAGTTTGAAGTCAGGTAGCATGATGCCTCCAGCTTTGTTCTTTTGACTTAGGATTGTCTTGACAATGCAGGCTCTTTTTTGGTTCCATATGAACTTTAAAGCAGTTTTTTCCAATTCTGTGAAGAAAGTCATTGGTAGCTTGATGGGGGGGGATGGCATTGAATCTATAAATTACCTTGGGCAGTATGACCATTTTCACAATATTGATTCTTCCTATCCATGAGCATGGTATGTTCTTCCATTTATTTGTGCCCTCTTTTATTTCACTGAGCAGTGATTTGTAGTTCTCCTTGAAAAGGTCCTTTACATCCCTTGTAAGTTGGATTCTTAGGTATTTTATTCTCTTTGAAGCAATTGTGAATAGAAGTTCATTCATGATTTGGCTCTCTGTTTGTCTGTTACTGGTGTATAAGAATGCTTGTGATTTTTGCACATTGATTTTGTATCCTGAGACTTTGCTGAAGTTTCTTATCAGCTTACGGAGATTTTGGGCTGAGATGATGCAGTTTTCTTTTTTTGTTTGTTTGTTTTTTGTTTGTTTGTTTGTTTGTTTTTTTGTTGTTTGAGAGGGAGTCTGGCTCTGTCGCCCGGGCTGGAGTGCAGTGGCCGGATCTCAGCTCACTGCAAGCTCCGCCTCCCGGGTTTATGCCATTCTCCTGCCTCAGCCTCCCGAGTAGCTGGGACCACAGGCACCCGCCACTTCGCCCGGCTAGTTTTTTGTATGTTTTAGTAGAGACGGGGTTTCACCGTGTTAGCCAGGATGGTCTTGATCTCCTGACCTCGTGATCCGCCCGTCTCGGCCTCCCAAAGTGCTGGGATTACAGGCTTGAGCCACCGCGCCCGGCCCTATGATGCAGTTTTCTAAATATACAATCATGTCATCTGCAAACAGGGACAATTTGACTTCTTCTTTTCCTAACTGAATACCCTTGATTTCTTTCTCTTGCCTGATTGCCCTAGCCAGAACTTCCAACACTATGTTGAATAGGAGTGGTGAGACAGGGCATCCCTGTTTTGTGCCAGTTTTCAAAGGGAATTTTTCCAGTTTTTGCCCATTCAGTATGATATTGGCTGTGGGTTTGTCATAAATAGCTCTTATTATTTTGAGGTATGTTCCATCAATACCGAATTTATTGAGCGTTTTTAGTATGAAGGGCTGTTGAATTTTGTCAAAAGCCTTTTCTGCATCTATTGAGATAATCATGTGGTTTTTGTCTTTGGTTCTGTTTATATGCTGGATTACATTTATTGATTTGCGTATGTTGAACCAGTCTTGCATCCTAGGGATGAAGCCCACTTGATCATGGTAGATAAGCGTTTTGATGTGCTGCTGGATTCAGTTAGCCAGTATTTTATTGAGGATTTTTGCATCGATGTTCATCAGGGATATTGGTCTAAAATTCTCTTTTTTTGTTGTGTCTCTGCCAGACTTTGGTATCAGGATGATGTTGGCCTCATAAAATGAGTTAGGGAGGATTCCTTCTTTTTCTATTGATTGGAATAGTTTCAGAAGGAATGGTACCAGCTCCTTCTTGTACCTCTGGTAGAATTCAGCTGTGAATCCATCTGGTCCTGGACTTTTTTTGGTTGGTAGGCTGTTAATTATTGCCTCAATTTCAGAGCCTGCTATTGGTCTATTCAGGGATTCAACTTCTTCCTGGTTTAGTCTTGGGAGAGTGTAAGTGTCCAGGAAATTATCCATTCCTTCCAGATTTTCTAGTTTATTTGCGTAGAGGTGTTTATAGTATTCTCTGATGGTAGTTTGTATTTCTGTGGGGTTGGTGGTGATATCCCCTTTATCATTTTTTATTGCATCTATTTGATTCTTCTCTCTTTTCTTCTTTATTAGTCTTGCTAGTGGTCTATCAATTTTGTTGATCTTTTCAAAAAACCAACTCCTGGATTCATTGATTTTTTGAAGGGTTTTTGTGTCTCTATTTCCTTCAGTTCTGCTCTGTTGTTAGTTATTTCTTGCCTTCTGCTAGCTTTTGAATGTGTTTGCTCTTGCTTCTCTAGTTCTTTTAATTGTGATGCTAGATTGTCAATTTTAGATCTTTCCTGCTTTCTCTCATGGGCATTTAGTGCTATAAATTTCCCTCTACACACTGCTTTAAATGTGTCCCAGAGATTCTGGTATGTTGTATCTTTGTTCTCATTGGTTTCAAAGAACATCTTTATTTCTGCCTTCATTTCGTTATGTACCCCGTAGTCATTCAGGAGCAGGTTGTTCAGTTTCCATGTAGTTGAGCAGTTTTGACTGAGTTTCTTAGTCCTGAGTTCTAGTTTGATTGCACTGTGGTCTGAGAGACAGTTTGTTATAATTTCTGTTCTTGTACATTTGCTGAGGAGTGCTTTACTTCCAATTATGTGGTCAATTTTGGAATAAGTGTGATGTGGTGCTGAGAAGAATGTATATTCTGTTGATTTGGGGTGGAGAGTTCTGTAGATGTCTCTTAGGTCCACTTGGCGCAGAGATGAGTTCAATTCCTGGATATCCTTGTTAACTTTCTGTCTCGTTGATCTGTCTAATGTTGACAGTGGGGTGTTGAAATCTCCCATTATTATTGTATGGGAGTCTAAGTCTCTTTGTAAGTCTCTAAGGACTTGCTTTATGAATCTGGGTGCTCCTGTATTGGGTGCATATATATTTAGGATAGTTAGCCCTTCCTGTTGAATTGATTCCCTTACCATTATGTAATGGCCTTCTTTGTCTCTTTTGATCTTTGATGGTTTAAAGCCTGTTTTATCAGAGACTAGTATTGCAAACCCTGCTGTTTTTTGTTCTCCATTTGCTTGGTAGATCTTCCTCCATCCCTTTATTTTGAGCCTATGTGTGTCTCTGCATGTGAGATGGGTCTCCTGAATACAGCAGACTGATGGGTCTTGACTCTTTATCCAGTTTGCCAGTCTGTGTCTTTTAATTGGACCATTTAGTCCATTTACGTTTAAGGTTAATATTGTTATGTGTGAACTGGATCCTGTCATTATGATATTAACTGATTATTTTGCTCGTTAGTCGATGCAGTTTCTTCCTAGCATGGATGGTCTTTACATTTTGGCATGTTTTTGCAATGGCTGGTACCGGTTGTTCCTTTCCATGTTTAGTGCTTCCTTCAGGTCTTGTAAGGCAGGCCTGGTGGTGACAAAATCTCTAAGCATTTGCTTATCTGTAAAGGATTTTATTTCTCCTTCACTTATGAAACTTAGTTTGGCTGGGTATGAAATTCTGGGTTGAAAATTCTTTTCTTTAAGAATGTTGAATATTGGCCCCCACTCTCTTCTGGCTTGTAGAGTTTCTGCCGAGAGATCTGCTGTTAGTCTGATGGGCTTCCCATTGTGGGTAACCCAACCTTTCTCTCTGGCTGCCCTTAACAGTTTTTCCTTCATTTCAACTTTGGTAAATCTGACAATTATATGTCTTGGAATTGCTCTTCTCGAGGAGTATCTTTGTGGCATTCTCTGTATTTCCTGGATTTGAATGTTGGCCTGCCTTACTAGGTTGGGGAAGTTGTCCTGGATGATATCCTGAAGAGTGTTTTCCAACTTGGTTCCATTTTCCCCCTCACTTTCAGGCACCCCAATCAGACGTAGATTTGGTCTTTTCACATAATCCCATACTTCTTGAAGGCTTTGTTCATTTCTTTTTCCTCTTTTTTCTTTAGACGTCTCTTCTCACTTCATTTCATTCATTTGATCCTCAATCGCTGATACTCTTTCTTCCAGTTGATAGATTTGGTTACTGAAGCTTGTGCATTTGTCACGTATTTCTCATGTCATGGTTTTTATCTCTGTCAGTTCATTTATGGCCTTCTCTGCATTGATTATTCTAGTTATCCATTCTTCCATTCTTTTTTCAAGATTTTTAGTTTCTTTGCGCTGGGTACGTAATTCCTCCTTTAGCTCTGAGAAGTTTGATGGACTGAAGCCTTCTCTCAACTTGTCAAAGTCATTCTCTGTCCAGCTTTGATCCGTTGTTGGCGATGAGCTGCGTTCCTTTGGAGGGGGAGATGTGCTCTTATTTTTTGAATTTCCAGCTTTTCTGCCCTGCTTTTTCCCCATCTTTGTGGTTTTATCTGCCTTTGGTCTTTGATGATGGTGACGTACTGATGGGGTTTTGGTGTGGGTGTCCTTCCTGTTTGTTAGTTTTCCTTCTACCAGTCAGGACCCTCAGCTGCAGGTCTGTTGGAGATTGCTTGAGGTCCACTCCAGACCCTGTTTGCTTGGGTATCAGCAGCAGAGGCTGCAGAAGATAGAATATTGCTGAACAGTGAGTGTACCTGTCTGATTCTTGCTTTGGAAGATTCGTCTCAGGGGTGTACCCTGCCATGTGAGGCATGGGGTGTCAGTCTGCCCCTAGTGGGGGATGTCTCCTAGTGGCTACTCAGGGGTCAGGGACCCACTTGAGCAGGCAGTCTGTCCGTTCTCAGATCTCAACCTCTGTGTTGGGAGATCCACTGCTCTCTTCAAAGCTGTCAGACAGGGTTGTCTGCATCTGCAGAGGTTTCTGCAGCTTTTTTGTTGTTGTTGTTTAGCTGTGCCCTGTCCCCAGAGATGGAGTCTACAGAGACACGCAGGCCTCCTTGAGCTGCTCTGGGCTCCACCCAGGTCGAGCTTCCCAGGGGCTTTGTTTACCTACTTAAGCCTCAGCAATGGTGGGCACCCCTCCCCCAGCCTGGCTGCTGCCTTGCAGTTAGTTCTCAGACTGCTGTGCTAGCAATGAGGGAGGCTCCCCAGGCATGGGACCCTCCTGGCCAGGTGTAGGATATCATCTCCTGGTGTGCCATTTGCAAAGACCCTTGGTAACGTGCAGTATTGGGGTGGGAGTTATCCGATTTTCCAGGTGTTGTCTGTCTCAGTTCCCTGGCTAGGAAAAGGGATTCCCTTCCCCCTTGCGCTTCCCAGGTGAGGTGATGCCTCACCCTGCTTCAGCTCTCGCTGGTTGGGCTGCAGCAGCTGACTAGCACTGATTGTCTGGCACTCCCTAGTGAGATGAACCCAGTACCTCAGCTGAAAATGCAGAAATCACCCGTCTTCTGTTGTCGCTTGCTCTGGGAGCTGGAGACTGGAGCTGTTCCTATTCGGCCATCTTGCTCCACCCCTGGAGTCTCCACAGGGGAAAATTTTAAATAAGCAGTCTTCATTTTTCAAATATTGTCTTAATTGAGAAGCTATGTAATATTTGAAATGTACTAATTTTAAAATATGAATGTTTCTTTCAATTTCATGGGGTTGAAAGAAATTATGAAAATTTTATTACATTAAAACATTATAAAAACTTGTACCAGGGCCTTTTCGGTCTGGGCTAGAGGGTTCGGTTCATCCATTGCACCAGTCTACTCAGCAAGAATTGTTTCTTGGTATCTACTCAAGCCTCACTGAAGAGAATAACTGTTGCAAAGCTCTGATTTTTAAATGTTTTCTTAAATATGTATATATAAAATTGAAACTTATCTTATTGGAATTTCTACCTGTTGCATCTGCACTCTCAGCAGCATTGGCCAGAACTTTTTCCCCCGATGGAAATATTTTTTATCTGCATCATCTGATAGGGTAATCACCAGCTGCATATGGCTTTGAGCATTAGTGACTTGAGGAACTGAAAATTTTCATTTTATTTAATTTTACTTAATTTAAATTTAAATGTGAATAGTCGCCCAATACAACATAAATAATCACAACATAATACAATGTAAATAATCACAAAATACAATAGGCTAGTGACTATTGTACTGGACAACACAAACAGGGTAGTTTGATGAAAAAGCTAGCGATCATTTTCACATGCTGGCCCTTCAGAAATGTCAAGAGATTGTTGATATTTGTAGTTTCTCTTTAGGGCATTTTTTTGTTTCCTCATTAATAGGTTTGAACTTCAGAAATTAGTTTGTTGCTACTGCTGCTACTGTTGTTATAATCCTCTTTTTCCTAAGGTCTCTTCAAGCTCATAGATTCTGTCATTGTTTCTAAATGTTCCTTGGAGATGTTGAGCAATTATAGTCTTGATACATATAAAGTACTCTGAATGCATGGGACAACAAACAAACAAACAAACAAACAAAACTGACACACAAATCGCAGAATCTGGAACATCTGGAGACATAGGGCACGCAAGGTTTAAACAAATAGTTGTAACCAGGACAATTTTGCCTCACAGGGGACATTTGGCAATGTCTGGAGGTGGGTATTGACTGCCATGACTTGTGGGGGGTGCGGTGCTTCTGGTATGTAGTGAATAGAGGGCAGTGATGCCACTAAACATCCTACAATGCTCAGGACTGAACCTCCACAACAGAGAATCATCCAGCCCAAAATGTCAATCATGCCAAGGCTGAGGAAGCCCGGTTTCCACAAACATTTAAGAAATAAATATCACATTAAAAGCCTCATTCATTTGAAAAGAAGGAAAGACTTACAAAATGGCCTGCCTAGGTGTACTAATATTGTAAAAGTTTATAAGTTGCATGCTTGTTTCTGCATTCCTCTTCCACATCAAAATCTCTATTGGGTCACTGAATGCTCTGGTAAATTTACTAAGAACATCTTCAAAAGTTCTTCACTCCTTCCTTCTTTTCCTTCTGAAGCTATTACTGCGGATCTTGTTATTATCATTATTAGACACTCGTAATATACTTTTAATCCCCATTTGTGCTTCCGTTTTCACAGAACACTATTTATGTCGTAACAAAGCCACTGGTTAAATAATGAGTCCAGATAAAAATGATGTGATATCGTGAAGTCATCTTCTTCAGATTTGTATTTGGTAAGACTCCTTTTTCCTTGGAAATATTTTATTTGGTAGTGTGTGAGGCCAGTTAATCTTTCTCTCGCATCCTGAGGCAGGAAATAATTAATATAACCTGGGGGAAGAGCTAGCTGGTCAGAAGGAAATCTGACACCTGGTGAAATGTGCCTCGTTTCCGGTTTCAGCACTAGCGTGAAATTTCCCGAGGTTCATAGAAAGGTTCTTCAAATCTTGGCAAATCTCTTGGTAAACTGGGTAGTGTCAGATTCCAAAAGAAATATGAAAGTTTTACCTGGCTTCGAATTTCCAGTGTAAAATGTTCAACAGTTTAAGCAAGAGGGCTCCTTGCAATTGAGAAAAATCCAAGTTTCTTACTTTGGATAACTTGTTGGAAGATACAATTCACCAAGCATTAAAACCTCCAGGGAGACACATTTCATAGTAAGCCATCCAGCCTCTTTCAGAACATGCAGGAGTTTTCAATGGACATGGCTGCTATCACTGCACCAACAATTTCACATTGTTCATTATCACATTGTATCATAATGTTCCCACGTTCAAAGCCATGCTAGAGGAAAATACTCCCCCAGAGGGTTTTTCAAAGTTCCCACTGGAGAGAAGAATGCATGGGACATTTCCTATCAAGTTCCAAAGAGTGGAAAAGAAAGTACAATGATAAGAATCAATAGACAATTCCTAAAATATTGTTCATGAAATGAGTTCTAGCAGGCTGTGAAGGTGAAGAGAAAAGTTACATTTCCAAGTTCTAATAGCAGTGTTGGACTTTGAAATAAAAAGAAGGTTTTCTAAAACCTTGTCCTGCTTTGAGTAGGTTTGAGATTTGACATTCAGCACGCATTTTTAAAATCTTCCAGCAAAACCTCTGTACAACCACTTAGTACTAAAGGGCTGCTTTGCCCAGTTCCCAGGGGCTCTAACATGCAGGCTGATTGCAGCCCTGCTAAGTCAGCAAAGGGAGGCTGCGGGTTCAGAATGTTGCTCCTTTTAAAGGAGCCACATCCTGCCAGGGCCTTGGAATCATTACAACCTCATGATAAAATTTCTGGCAATTTAATTAACACAAAGACATTTGAATCGTTTCTAGTGTTTGTAATCTCCTTCTGTCTGAGTACCATATAATCAAGGACATTCAACTGGAACAGAATTAGCCTACTTTAAGGACACCCCAAACAAATTCATACAGGCTGAAGTTATTTAATCATTGGTGCTGAGAAATGGATATGGTTAAGCTGATGAACACAGTTTCTCCATAGTGTCTTTGATGGAAAGCAGTGCTCCTATAGAGGTATTGATCTGTGGGATAAATAAAAACACTGGGGTTTAAAATTACATTGATTATTACTAACTACTCCTTTTTCACTGAAAGCAATATCAAGTCCATCAAATAAGGTCTATGACCAAAAATCAAAGGCCATTTTTTTGTGTTCAAAACATGGAAAAAATTATTGTTACCAAATCTATCTTTTCAACCAACCCACAACATAGGTAGAAATTGCTGTCAGAGTTGACACACGCTAACATGAAGAGTGATGAGAGGTTATTCTTTCTTGGTCTTTTTGGTAATCAAACACTCTGAAATTGTGATTGATTGCTGGCTCCAAGTGATTTTTTTTTTTTTTTTTTTTTTTTTTTTTTTTTTAGGGCAAGCTTCCAAAGGATTTCCTAAGGCCAAATCTAAAATAGCAAAGAGGAAAATACATAAATTTATCCTTTAATAATTGATGCTAAAAATTAATTTTCAAAATATTCCCAGGAAAGTCCTATCTTTGGACTTAAATTACTAGGAAATTGTTCTAATTGTTTCAATAAAAGAACTGTTGTTAAAAATAACCTGCAGTGTTCTGTTTTGGTTAGTGGTAAATCAAGTTTAACTCCTGGGAAAACTCAAAATTCATTCTGTAATACACCGGCCCCAGTATTTTTCTTTGGCTTTTAAGAAAGCTGTGAGTTAGAACTTGAATTGATTTGTAACACAAACACTAGGATTGACTCCCACCAAACAGTGATGGTGCCCTTTTGCTGAATGCAGACAATTGGTAGCCCAGTGGGTGAACTGATTCTTTGCCTTGGGAGAAGAGAATACAAGGACTCAGGAAGAGCTGAGTAATGTTCGCACATGAATGAGTGAATGATGAGACCGAGACTGTATCACCACAGGCTTTTCTCCGATTCCAGGTCTCTTGTCCAGTAGAGAGGATGATGTACTTTTCTCCAGAAAGTTAGAAAGCAGCAAAACTTTGTATTTTACTAGAGGGGACAGTTTAGTATTCTGCTAAGCTGACAGTAAAATGAACCTGCCAGTTCCTCCTTTTTAAACCATCCACTGACGAGGGACTAAAGAATTGCTCAAGGAAATTAATTGCAGACACTCTTAAAAACCAAGTGGAAAGGAATTTCTGCACTGAAGGGGAGTCAGTCTGAAATTTATGGCAGTGGAAAGTACTTTAATCAAATAGTATAGCTGTATTTTTAAAGGATGGGATAATTTTATGATCAATAACAATATTTGTATGCCTGCATGCTGAAATGGAGAAATCAAATCTCATGCTTCAAAGCCTAGGCTACGTGCTGCAGGTGTCTAGGAGAACTGTTTTCATAACATACATCATTATAAACTAGCCTGGGTAAATTGATGTCTTTTTCTGCCTTTACATGAAGCATGAGGAATTGGTGACTGCAATGGCCTAAGACTAAGTTAAATGTCTGACATTGAGCTTGTCTGGGCTCTTTTCCCACTAGCTGAAGAATAGAGGTGCTGGAGCCATGTGGAGTTGGGTGGGGCTTGAATGGGAAAGGTAGAATGTTCTAAGGAGTTAGTTCCTCACATTTGGATAATTTGAGGCTGAAAACCATATTTCCATTACCCGTTGGTAAAAGAGTGAGAGCAGAGAGGCAAATGCCAAAGAATGATGTCAGTCAAATGCCCGAGGTTTAACCAAGTGACAGAGAGCCCTGGGGCTCGTTGTATTTCCAATACATATTTGTGTGAGCAGACAACTCACTAAAATCTCCATCATCTCAGTATGTAATGCCAGTGTTACGTAGTGGAATTATGGAATTAACTTTAAAAATCACTTATAAAAATGTTGGAGAAAATTTAAGGTAAAACAGGTTCAACATTGAAAGCACCATGAATAATAGTAATTATACTCTTGAAAACTTCAGTATAACCAGGTCCATTTGGAGCTCAATTCAAAAAGACTTTGTTACTAACGAGCCCAAAGAGCATTATGATAAAGGTTTGACTCATCAGGGCATATCATACTAGGCATCAAGGACAGCATAATACTGAGACTGAATGTCATAAAATGATTGCCTCCCAATTAAGACTAATTGTAAGAAAGGGCTGTCTGATTTATAGAATAGTTTTAAGAAATGTAGTCGAATTACTTTTAAGCAGGCTGATACTATAATTGTTTTAGCCAATGGCCTCTTCATTCTTCAAATAATGAGGTTCTAGGCAAATACACTCTGATTCTCAGCCAGTGATTTCTTATCTATGAAAAGTGTGTCATAATTTGAAATAAGAGCCAATGTTTCAGCTATTTAAAAGTAATCAATAACCCATATAACTACAAATAGAGGCTTCTCGTGCATTCCATTGATATTACTATCAAAAAAAATTGGATGCTTTCTTAAGCAAACTTCTGCCAAATTATGGCTAGATAAAAACATAGGATCACCATTACGATTATTAGTATACGAATGTGGCTTGGTTCCTTCATTACTATCTTGAGAGGTGTAAGTAATACTAGACTGGAGCCACTCTTTGCAGCAGCATCACCCAGTGTCATGTCTCTGCAGAGAAACCATGAATTAGGGGCTCTCTCTTACATGAACAGTGTCAGTTAAGTGCTCACATTTCAGGTGAAATGTGTGTAAGTGCAAAAGTGTTGCTGATGTCTCCCACCTGGAGACAGGAAATACTCAGGAGTCATTTCCATCCATCTCGTGCTGAGTTTTACATTAATAAGGTAATGTCTTTAAGATCTCTGAGGTTTCAGGAGAAAGGCACACTGGGAGAATGGCTGTTATTATTTCCGAGACCTCCCGTCTCGAGCTAGCTTAAAGGCTAAGGGTCCCGAGGTGGTGCTGTAATAGCAGCTCTAATAATGTGCAGTTACAGCACATCTCACGTGAGGTGCTCTGAAGACATTATACACATTTATTCATTAAACCTGAACACACCCCAGAGATAGGTTAACTGCTATGATACTCCTTTATGCCAAAGTAAATGAAAACAGAGGGGGAAGAGAGTCAGCCAAGATCGTATGATGAACCTGTGGTACAACGGGAGCAATGATGGTGCTCTCAAGTTCCCTAGTGACTCGGTGAAAAGTCTTGCCACATTTGGCATGAGCGTATACATGTACCTAGTATGCTTGCTTAATTTTACTTCATCTTGTTCTAGAAATAACTGAAGAACATGTACAAATATATTCAATACAGCTAGATAACATAAATGGAAAATAAGTTTTTAGGGAAAAAGACCCAAGGAAAATAAGGATATAAAAATGAGATGAAACCTGGGATGAAGTACAGTTTGTGTTTTCTGCGAATGATGTTTGGCAAATATTCTCTTCACAAATAAATTGTGTATAAAGGGAAACAAATAGCCTCAGTTTCCCTTATCCGTGTGCCTTGGGAAGAAAGTTTTACATGTTATGGGAAAGAAAGGGCTAGAGAAAACATCAAAGCTTTGTAAAATTAGACTTCAATCCAGTTTGTTGAGTGGTAGATCAAAACAGTATTATTAGGGCCCAAGAGCCCCTCAATCTAGTGGTACCTCTGCTAAAGTGCAAACCTAGGAACAGTATGTTTTCCCACCATCTGGAGGGGTAAACATCAGAGACAATGAGAAAAACTAAGAACAATGGGCAGTGGCAGCAGAGGGACTTGCTCTAAATCCTGAAAGGGGTTGGAGGTCATGGGTGAATTAGTGCCACAAATGAGGCAATGATCCATGGTTTGGGCAGAGTTTATGGGAACAGGGGTATGTTGCAACAGCATGGACGGCAGCCCATGGGCAAACATAGTGCCCGCAGCATAGTGCTGCCTACGTGTGTGGCAGCATCAACCCAGGTGAGCAAAGGGTCAGCCTGAGTCACGGTTTTAGAGCTGCAACCAGATGTGAGATGGTGCTCCCCTCTGCTACTCCCACCTCATCTGTCACCTCCAATCTCATTCCTCAGCCCCCAGCCTCTTTTGTAATAACGTTTTTAAAAGACACAGTATATTCTCATTGGATTGGTATAGCTTAAACACAATGCTTTCTTGGGAGTAATCAGCTTCTAAACTTTTCCTTTAGTACTGTACTATTATTATCAGAAGGTTTTTTAAATTGGGTTGTGTGTGTGTGTGTGTGTGTGTGTTTGTGTTATTCTGTTGTTCCTTACATTCCTGATCTAGTACATGCAGGCAAAGTCTCACATGTGGTAGTACATGAATGGACAAAACCTGAACATCAGGTGGAAATTTCAGGTCATGTAGTATTTACAGAAAATCACTTGAAGCCCTATTCTATGCCCCCATGGAAGTCAAAAATATCATAATTATCCCTGCACATGTACTGGGGCCTTATCTGCCTTCACTGGATTAGGTGGGGTGAGGGATCATCATGTTCTCCCACACATGCTGTGTGTTTGGCATGATTTTACCAGATGTGAAATTCAGCCTCATTTTTCTCAAAACATTCACCAACTCACAAACACAAAGAACTTTGAAAATAGTCAAGTTGGTCAATGTTTTTTTGAGAGGAGTTTAGATTCCAAGATCAAGCTATTTCAAATTGAACACTAAAAATTTCTATTCATGTATTCATTCATTCATTCACTCTTTTCTATAAAAAACATTAAATCCTTACATTGTGCCAGGCACAGCTCATGGTGCTTGGGAGTTATCAGTGAAAAAAACTGACAAACATCCCTGCTGTCACGGAAATGCAATTATAACTGATATTTGCACCAAGCTACCATATATCCCCAGAGGTTTTCCCTGGCTGCCTCCTCTGTGACAGGCTCTAATCTCCCCCAATTTTTTCTATCTCTTCTGTTCCATCACTTTTCAGGAATAAAAAGAAAGTCCTCTCAATTTTCTCTTAATGTGATGCATTGACACTTGAACCCAGGTTCTCAAGTTCCCTAAGTGATATCCTAAATGCTGTGTTAAAATATCTTTCTTTCTTTCTTTCTTTCTTTCTCTTTCTTTCTTTCTTTCTTTCTTTCTTTCTTTCTTTCTTTCTTTCTTTCTTTCTTTCTTTCTTTCTTTTCTTTCTTTCTTTCTCTCTCTCTCTCTCTCTCTTTCCTTCCTTCCTTCCTTCCTTCCTTCCTTCCTTCCTTCCTTCCTTCCTTCCTTCCTTCCTTCCTTCCTTCTTTCCTTCTCTCTTTCTTTCTTTGACAAGGTCTTGCTGTGTCGCTCAGGCTTGAGTGCAGTGGCGTGATTTCAGCTCACTGCAACCTCTGCCTCCCTGGTTCAAATGATTCTTCTGCCTCAGGCTCCTGATTAGGTGGGATTATAGGCACATGCCATCATTCCTGACTAATTTTTCTATTTTTTTGTAGAGACAGGGTTTTGCCATGTTGGCCAGGCTGATCTCAAATTCCTGACCTTAAGTGATCCACCTGCCTCAACTTCCCAAAGTGCTGGGATTACAGGTGTGAGCCACCATGCCCGGCCTGAAATATTTTCTTAAAGACAGTTGCTTCCTTATGAATATGTCAGAAGGGAAAAGATATTTTTATCATCTCTGTTAGTGGGATATAGACAGTTTAAGTTATTAGATATTCATTAATAGGAGAAGAAATCTCTTATGGTACCCATGCATAGTTTTAAATATTGCTGGGAGATCAACTGCTCATCTGTAAAGTTTTCATGTTTGAGTCTCCCTGCTTCCCCCAATCCAGTCAGGATGGCAGGCACACTGCATAAGAGCCCTTCCAGGGACTACAGTAGGGAAATGATTACATTTTACCGTGTTCAGAATAGGATCTGAGAGATGACGATCAGCCCACAAAGACTCTCTGTCAGTGTTATCTACGAATCTCACACCAAGGCTATATATATGGGTCAAATACTCTCTGGTTTCATTTCATGTGTTTCATTCCATGTGTTACCACTCAGTACTATCAGTATTCACCTCATGAATAATTTTAGCAGTTTAAAAAATTTTTCGTAAATATATTGGGCTTTAAAAGGTGGTCCATGAATAAGCAATCCATCTACTTTCCAATGACCCTGGTAGTTCACCATGTGAGCCACCAGGAATTTTGGTGTTTACATCCAAGAATGGCTACATTTGTCATAGATCAGTGGGATAAATGAATGTCAAACAGCAACCCAATGTCCACACAGAGGGAGCCCTGATTAGGAAATGTATGTACCAAAATAAACACAAGTATTACATTAAAAAAACACACAGAAAAATAAATGGTCTAAAAATTGTGGATATCACTTGATGGATATTTTAAAATTTAATCCTCTGTCAAAGAAATCGTTTTCCATAATACAGAAGTCTATGAGATCCAAGATGAGAAAAATGAAACAAAAGTAACTCAACGAAACAGTTTGCTTTTAGCACAATTCACAATTACAAAGATATGGAATCAACCAAAGTGCCCAACCAATGAATGGATAAAGAAAGTGTGTGTGTGTGTGTGTGTGTGTGTGTGTACATACACTATGGAATACTACTCACCCATAAAAAAGAATGAAATAGTGTCTTTTGCAGCAACTTGGATGGAACTAGAGAGTACTATCCTAAGTGAAGTAATTAAGAAATAAAAAGCCAAATACCACATGTTCTTACTTACAAGTGAGAACTAAGATATGGGTATGTAAGGGCATACAGAGTAGTATAATGGACATTGGAGATTCGGGAGAGTGGGAAGGAGGGTGAGAGATGAAGAATTGCCTGTTGGGCACAATGTACACTATTTGGGTAATGGGTACTCTAAAATCCCAGACTGTACCACTATATGACTCATCCATGTAACCAAAAACCATTTGTACCTTAAAGTTATTGAAATAAAAAAGATTTTTTAAGCTCAGCTTGCTTTTGAAGGAAAAATTCCAGGCAAATTTAGTGAATCTAAGGAAATATAATTATCCGTTTTCCTAGGTAAATTATCATCAGTTAAAAACCACTGTCCTAATTGGAGAAGGCTCACCTAGACCTGACAATTCATGTATACAAGATAGGACCTTCTGGAAATGGGAAAATGTGTTGAGGTGGAGTTTATTGGTGAGTCAATGAAGGAAGGATTATTTGTTGCCTGAGAGTGTTGTGCAATGGTTGAAAAAGACCTGAGGGTCCAGTCTTTAATGCAGAAAAAAGGTAGAGGTATCAATTCCTAAAGGCTGAGCAGGAGGACATTCATTAATAATGTGACAAGAGCCATCAAAAGGAAGGAAATTCTTCTACATGGAGCATTGCAAGGATGGAGCTCTGATGAGGGAAAATTTCTTGAAGTAGGAATATAATCAGCTCCATCTTACAGGTTGCCATCCCTGTGCAGTAGTCATTAATGGGTCATGAGTTTTGTCTAACTTTCCCCAGTTATCTGTCCCTTAAGAAGATGGAAAGATCCTGAAAGAAACCAATCTCTATTACTTTCTTGTGCTCAAGAGAAACAAGATGGAAAACAGATGACTTTCTGATTTGAACAATATGGTCTCTGGCATCTATGAAGATTTTTCAGAGATGCCAGATGATTCCATAACAAAAGTAAAATAAATAACAACAAACCTCTTTTGAATAAGTCTCACTTTCATTAGCTTTTTCTTTGCTTTTCCAGTGAGGAAATGAGACTAAGTTTCACTGAACCAGAAGAGGATTCTTCTGTGACACCAATAAATGTGAGAAATCAACTTAGAAATTTTAAATTGAATTAGCATATAGCAGTTACTGTATGCCATGCATAGTTCTAAGGGTTTTACAAACATCAACTCATTGAATTCTTATGAAAGTCTATGAGGTAAACACTACTATTTCTAAGGGCAGACTGTTGTTCAAGAAGAAACCCAGCTGTGGATTATCCGCTGCGTGTCTTTTTGGGTCTAGTGATAGAAGTCTCCGTGCTGGTCAACAGTAAGGAGCTTAGGCCAGCATTATTGCATAGCGGATGACCCTCAGGAAAGGTGCCTCCCTGCCATTCTCTCCTGTCTGCAAAGCCTACAAACTGCCAAAACCAACATAGTGTGAGGTCTCAAGAAGTGAAAATATCTTAATAAATGAGTTGTTCTTCCTGTGTAGAGAAATTAGTCATCTTGGGGGTATTGATTAAGATTTCCCCAAATTTCCAAAGGTGGGGGTTTTTGTGGAGGGTAGGGAAGTTAGGAATTTATGCGGGGGCAAACACAGAGGCCCTAAGAGCCATGGAGAGAAAGAAAGGCTTCTACCTCTCTCCTCTGCTACTATTATTTATTTATTTATTTATTTTTGAGATGGAGTCTCGCTCTGTCACCAAGGCTGGAGTGCGGTGGCTCCATCTCAGCTCACTGCAAGCTCCGCCTCCTGGGTTCACGCCATTCTCCTGCCTCAGCCTCCCAAGTAGCTGGGACTATAGGCACCCACCACCATGCCCGGCTAATTTTTTTGTATTTTTAGTAGAGATGGGGTTTCACCGTGTTAGCCAGGATGGTCTCGATCTCCTGACCTTGTGATCCACCCACCTTGGCCCCCCAAAGTGCTGGGATTACAGGTGTGAGCCACCGCACCCGGCCCCTCTGCTACTACTATTATCAATTCCATCACCATTCTCATTTTCACCACTTTCACACTCCTTTTGTCAATCATAATTTTTAAAACTTAAAAAAAAAGAGGAAAGGAAAAAGAAAAGTCAAGGCAGTAGAGGTTTAGAGAAAAAATTTTAAATAAAAATTTAGAATAAAAGAAACGAGAATAAAGTAAAAGTACGTATAAGAGAATTAAAATTCCAGTAGAACAAAATGTTGAGTTTGAAATTAAGATTAAAAGAATGAGATTTAAAAGATAAAAGTGGATCATTAAAATTATAAAACTATAGATTATTAAAGAATAAGATAAAATACTTAAACCCATCAGATAAATTTTCAATATAAAAATAGATAAAACTAAGGATTAGTAGGAATTAATCACTAAGTAGGAAAAAATTAAGGCATTGAAACTAAAAATAAAGAGGATTAGAGGCAAATATGTTAAGAAGAAATTAGAGAACTATAGAAGAAAATAAGAAAGGAAAAAAATGTTCTCTGAGCAGTTAAGAAATGGGTCTTGTTTAAAATGTGGATACATTGGGAGAACATCCTTTCTGAGTTAAGTGCACAAGGAGGAAGGGAATATGGGGATAAGTTGCTCTTTGGCCAGGGATATGGTTAGGATATGGTTACCCAAATCTCATCTTAAATTGTAACTCCCATAATTCCCATGTGTTGTGAGAGGGACCTGGTGGGAGATAATTGAATCATGGGGGTAGTTTTCCCCATACTGTTCTCATGGTAGTGAATAAGTCTCATGAGATTGATGATTTTATAAGGAGTTTCCCCTTTCACTTGGTTCTCATTCTCTCTTGTCTGCCACCACATAAGATGTGCCTTTCACCTTCTTCTATGATTGTGAGGCCTCCCCAGCCATGAGGAACTGTGAGTCCATTAAACCTCTTTTTCTTTATAAATTACCCAGTGTCTGGAATGTCTTTATCAACAGCATGAGAACAGACTAATACAGCTAGAAAGTCAAACTCTGAAGAGACTCCTCTAAACTCTGCCAGATATGCCAAAAATCAAGTCTCCTTCACACATACAGAGCTGAGGCACTCCTGAGCTTCCTCTCCCTGATCCTAAGATATTTCGTTTTTCTTTGTGTCACCTACTAATGTGATCTGCTCTTTATTCAAGGCAGAGTCCTTAAGTCTCGTGAACAGAAATTGTAGACTACTAAAGAACATGGTGGACATCAGAGAATCTGAGTCATGAGCAACAATCAAATAATAATAAATTATGTTTTCTATTAAATATTTTTTCTGTGATTTGTAAAATACACTTTTAATGGTCGGGGATTCTGATTTTTTTCCCACAGTAGGTATTTCATAGTTGCCATTTTTACCATGAGGTCATTGATGAAGTTGTTCCATAAATTCTTAAAATATTGTGTTGTTGGGGACATGAACCTTGGCTGGCCTTGACATCAGACCTAGGGCAGGACACAGGAACCGGGGAGGCTGGCTACTCAGAGCTCCCCCATGGTCTGTGCTTCCTTCCCTTTTTAGGAGCTTCATTCTTTCTTCCTCAGCTGCTCTCCACTTCACAAGCATGAGAGCCAGATGGGAGTTCCTCCGCCCACCCTGCCTGGTTAGCAACAGTGACTGATTTAAGAGTAAGTACGCACCTCTGCAGTCAGTCACGTAGAACCTCACCTACTAAACTGCAGATTGGTCCAGGAAGTGAGAACGTGACCTAAACCAGACAATCAGAGGCTTTCCCTAGATTTTCCTAATTGAGCCCGAGGGGAGAAGTACTTGGATGCCATGACTCCTCAAGAAGTACTTGAGGAGAGAAAGTTGAGAAAATGAAACCAAACATAAAGAGCTAAACCATGAGGAGTCCTGCCCAGCTTCTGAGCTGTCCATCATGAGATCATGACTCCTCTCCTATTTTTGCAATCAATAAAGGCAAACGCTTTCTGCCCCTGTAGCTATCCTCAAAGAGTGGTGTCCAAAAGCAGGGCGGCTTAAGTCCTCATTTAATGAGAAAACTCTTTTATTAATAGCATATTTTTAGGTCTTTTGGTAAACCAGGGAAACTAGCTTGCGTTGGTATGTGTTAAGTAAATTTACTAATCTTGTAATTTATACTCTTCCCCAAACTCCAGGACCCACTGCATAAATAAGTTTCTTATGCCAGATTTCTTTCTTTCATAAGAAATATATATATTTTTTTCTCTCAGAGCCCCACTATCACCATTTAGGCTCTAAAAAATCTGAGAGATTTGCCCCACGTACATTTGATTCCCAGCTGCTAACCTGGAATTTTGTTTTAGGAGTTTGTGAAGACTACTTTCCAACCACCTGTGTAATGCAATTATTTCAAAAAGATACCAGAGAAGACCAACTGCTTGAGTCGGGCCATGGGTCTTTTGTCCTCAGACTGAGATTTACACCATTGCTTGCCCAGGTTCTCCAGCCTTCAGACTTGCACCCAATTATACCACTGGCTTTGCTGAGTCTCCAGTTTGCAGATGGCAGATCCTGGGACTTCTCAAGTTCCATAATTGCAGGAGCCGTAGATATAGATATAGATACAGATATAGATATAGATATAGATATACATGGATAGAGATATCTCTATCCAACATCTATCTATCTACCTATCCATTATCTATCTATCTATCTATCTATCTATCTATCTATCTATCTATCTATCTATCATATTGCTTCTGTTCCTCTGGAGAACTCTAATAAAACCACTAAAAAACATAAAGTGTTGTCAATTAAAGTATGATAAGAATCAGCAAGCCTTATCTGTAAATGATGATAGTAAATATTTTAGGCTTTAAGGTCCACAAGGTCTCTATTATAATGGCTGAATCCTGCCATCGTAGCAAGAAAGCAACCATAGGCAATATGTAAGCAAATGGCTATGACTGTGTTCTAATAAAGCTTTATTTGTGGACATGGAAATTTGAATTTTATGTAACTTTTACATGTTATAAAACTATTTTTCTTTTTTTTTTTTTGTAACCGTAAAAAATGTACAAACCAATCTTAGCACTAGAGCCATACAAAAGCAGGTGGTCAGCTAGATTTGATCGACAGGACATTACGGTTTCTTATCATGTTAATTACAAGATGCATCCATATTTCAGAGTTGTTAGAATGTAGAGATACCTGCGTCTTAGATTGAATGTGATAGTGCAGTATTATAGAACCCTAGGTCTTTTGGATTCCCTAGGTTTTAACATCTATAACGTATCTCCACAATGTGTTTCCACTTAACCTTTGGCAATCAGCAAGGATCATTGGTAAGCATACAGTGTGTCCTTTCTGGGACATAGTGAGAGGTGGACATGGAATGGAGAAGGCTGAGAAGAAAGTTAGAGGAAATTGAGGTGTATGGGGCAGTCTTTTGGAATCTGAATGTTCAGAGAATAATGATGCATGCCATTTGTATAGCACTTTAAATTCCATAAAGTCTATATATATACATTGTTTTATTGAATTTTCCCCATGGATCTGTGAAGTACCCATTGTAGAAATTAGCTGCAGAACAGAAAAACATACATGTGAGTGAGTTATACCTGGTAAAAGGTAGACCCTGGCCGGGCGCGGTGGCTCAAGCCTGTAATCCCAGCACTTTGGGAGGCCGAGACGGGCGGATCACGAGGTCAGGAGATCGAGACCATCTTGGCTAACACGGTGAAACCCCGTCTCTACTAAAAATTACAAAAAACTAGCCGGGCGAGGTGGCGGGTGCCTGTAGTCCCAGCTACTCGGGAGGCTGAGGCCGGAGAATGGCGTGAACCCGGGAGGCGGAGCTTGCAGTGAGCCGAGATCCGGCCACTGCACTCCAGCCTGGGTGATAGAGCAAGACTCCGTCTCAAAAAAAAAAAAAAAAAAAAAAGGTAGACCCTAACATTGTCTTTTGACCATACAACTGTTCTTCCTTATGCAAAAAGCTTATATTCAGTGAGTGTTTCTAAGGATGAAAGTTAAGCAGACATGTTTCAGTGGACTGGGAGAAAGGGATGAGAAAAAAAGTAAGAACCAGTGTTTCCAGTGCTTTGAATAATCTCCACCCTTCAGCAAATTGAAGGAGGCTTTTCTCACTTATGATCATGATTGTGTTGTCACAGCCTTTCTCTTTCATTTTCCTTACAGTATTGCTTTCAGCAGAACCTACTGCCTCTTAGCCAATATTAGTACAAAGGCATTTGCAAGACACCGTATGGGCATATCTGACCCCAAATGCAGCTGGTTTGTTAATTAAATTTAAACGTTTTGACATTTATCTCTGATTTCACTTCCTTGTTCTGTTTCTCTTCTCTTCCTCTTTTGAGCCAAGTAATAAATGCAATGAAAGTAACATGGACTTTGAACTCAGGAATTTGAATCCAAATGTGCTGTTTATTAGTTTGTGACTCTTAGCAAACTACTTAATCTTTCTGAATTCTTTCATTATTCTCATTTTTAAAAGGGGAATAGTATTACCAACATTATGGAAGTTATCAGTGAGGTGTTACACATAATGCCCATAGAAAGATGCCTACCCCCATAGTAGTATGTGTTAACTATCATTGTAAACATTAAATGGAGTCACATATAAAATACCAAAAAAGGCATCTGATGCATAATAGGTAATCCCTCAACCATAGAGAAAGCAAGATTCTCTCTATGGATTCTCCAGGGTCACCTTTTTCATCTAATTTGCAACGTTGTACCCCCTCTTTTCGAACACACAAAATATGACTGAATAACATGATCCTGGTCACTTGAGTTGTTTTTGTTGAGTTTATCTTCATTTTCTCATTTCTGCTAAAGGCTGTGTAGTATAGGATAGAAATTACAAGCTCTTACCTACCCTTTATAAAATTAATCAATGATTTACTTCCCCAATAAAACCCTATCTTTTTTCTTTATGTATTTCCACTTTGTTTCTCTATATTTCTAATTGTATTAGCCTCCCTCTTAAAGACTGATTATTTATCCCCTCATGTAAGTACATTTTGATACCTGCAACCTCAATGAATATTTCTCTGTCTTTCATCTCACCAGGTCTCTCAGCAGCATTGGACAATGTTGGCATCTTCCTGACTTTTGAATTATTCTCTTCCCTTATCTTCCACAATTCCTCTATTTTCCTTATATCTATCTGTCTCTTCCATCTGTGTTGCCCTTGTAGGCTCCTCCTTCTCTATCAAACTATTAAATATGTCAGTACTTCAAGGTTCTTCCTAAACCATAGCCTTTCCTCATCAAAATTTTTTGGCAGCTAATTTTCTTTACTTTTGCAATTTAGTATTTCCATTATTGTCTTCCCTATCCTTCCAGTAATCCAAGATAAAATTTCAACCCAGTCTGTCTCCTTTCCCAGATCATTCCTTTGATGGTGTGCCCTTGTTACATATTTGTGGAATGGATAAATGATATAACCTCTCACATGACAGATTGGATTGGACACTTACAAAATCTGCATGATTTAGTTACTACAAACCTTTTCTCCCCACCAGAATGCTATATTCCAAAGATAATGCTCTACCCGTTGTCCACTGTTCTCAAAAAAAAACCTATAACTATGAGAATATGGCATCCTTTTTTTCTTTTCTTTTTTTTTTTTTTCTTTTCTTGAGATGGAGTCTTGTTCTGTCACCCAGGCTAGAGTGCAGTGGAGTGATCTTGGCTCACTGCAACCTCCGCCTCCCAGGTTCAAGTGATTCTTCTGCCTCAGCCTCCTGAGTAGCTGGGATTATAGGTGTGCACCACCACACCCGGCTAATTTTTGTATTTTTAGTAGAGATGGGTGTCACCATATTGGCCAGGTTGGTCTCAAGCTCCTGACCTTGTGATCCTCCCACCTCAGCCTCACAAAGTGCTGGGATTACAGGTGTGAGCCACTGTGCCCGGCCTCCTTTTTTTCTTAAATAAAGACTGGGAGCCAATAGCATGTAGTGAGAACTTAAAAGAGTCATTACTGGCCGGGCACGGTGGCTCACGCCTGTAATCTCAGCACTTTGGGAGGCCGAGGCGGGTGGATCATGAGGTCAGGAAATCGAGACCATCCTGGCTAACATGGTGAAACCCCGTCTCTACTAAAAACACAAAAAAATTAGCAGGGCGTGGTGGAGGGTACCTGTAGTTCCAGCTACTTGGGAGGCTGAGGCAGGAGAATGGCGTGAACCAAGGAAGCCCAGCTTGCAGTGAGCCGAGATCGCGCCACTGCACTGCAGCTTGGGCAACAGGGCGAGACTCCATCTCAAAAAAAAAAAAAAAAAGAGTCATTACTAAGATGGACATCTGATAGCCTTTTATGTTAATAAGAAAACAACCATTAAGTGATGAAATAGTGCCGTCCTTGATCTTCCAGATCAAAAAGCAAAAGAGAAAAAGATAAACAACAACAAAACTCTTCTTAAGCCCGAATAGCCAAGACAATCCTAAGCAAAAAGAACAGCCAGATGCATCATGCTACCTGACTTCAAACTATACTACAAGGCTACAGTAATAAAACAGCATGCTACTGTGGTACAAGAACAGACACATAGGCCAATGGAGCAAAATAGATAACTCAGAAATAAGACCACACACCTACAACCATCTGATCTTCAACAACCTGACAAAAACAAGCAATGGGGAAAGGATTCACTATTTAATAAATGCTGCTCAGAGAACTGGCTAGCCATATGCAGAAAATTGAAACTGGACCCCTTCCTTGCATGATGTGCAAAAAGTAATTCAACATGGTTTAAAGACTTAAATGTAAAACCCCAAACTATAAAAACCCTAGAAGAAAATCTAGGCAATACCATTCAGGACATAGGCATAGGCAAAGATTTCATGATGAAAACGCCAAAAAAAAATTGCAACAAAAGCAAAAATTGACAAATGGGATCTAATTAAACTAAAGATCTTCTGTGTAGAAAAATAAACTATCATCAGAGTGAACAGGCAATCTATAGAATGAGAGAAAATTTTTGCAATCTATCCATCTGACAAGGGTCTAATATCCAGAGACTACAAAGGATTTAAACAAATTTACAAGAAAAAAAAGAACAACTTCATTAAGAAGTGAGCAAAGGACATGAACAGATACTTCTCAAAAGAAGACATTCATGTCGCCAACAAACATGAAAAAAAAGCCCAACATCACTGATCATTAGATAAATGTAAACCAAAACCATAAATAAGATACCATCTCACGCCAGTCAAAATGGCAATTATTAACAAGTCCAGAAACAACAGATGCTGGCAAGGCTATAGAGAAAAAGGAACACTTTTACACTGTTGATGGGAGTGTTCAATTAGGTCAACTATTTTGAAAGACAATATAGAGATACCTCAAACATCTAGGGGCAGAAATACCATTTAACCCAGCAATCTTGTTACTGGGTATATACCCAAAGGGATATAAATCATTCTATTATAAAGACATATGCATGGGTATGTTCATTATAGCACTATTCACAATAGAAAAGACGTGGAATCAACCCAAATGCCAATCAATGATAGACTGGATAAAGAAAATGTGATACGTATACACCATGGGATACTATGCAACATAAAAAGGAATGAGATCATGTCCTTTGCAGGGACATGGATGGTGCTGGAAGCTGTTATTTTCAGCAAACAAATGCAGAAACAGGAAAACCAAACACCAAATGTTCTCACTTATAAGTGGGAACTGGATGATGAGAACATCCATCCAGATGATGGACACATTGCAGGGAACAACACACACTGGGGCCTGTTGGGGACTGAGGGAGAGAGAGCATCAAGAAGAATATCTAATGGATGCTGGGCTCATTGCCTAGGTGATGGATTGATCTGTGCAGCAAACCACCATGGCACACGTTTACCTATGTAAAAAACATGCACATCCTGCACATGTACCCTGTAACTTAAAAGTTGAAGGAAAAAAAAAGCTTTTCTAGTTAACTGCTTCCTAAAACTTCCAACATAAGGACCACTTTTAATGTTAGCAACATTTGTGACATTCACTGAAGGAGCAAATAAATACATATATGGGTTTAAACACTCTTCACAATCACTGTGTGGGCCCCCAAGGCTCCAAAGCGCACAGGTTTACAAGGATTCCTATGTCCAACTTTCCAGCTAAAGTCTTGGCAGAGAGGTTAGCTGCTCTGTGCAAACCTCCAAAGCCTGGTGCCTCTGCCTTCCCATGTGGCCCAATCCAATTCGTCAGATTGTTCTGATGAGAGAAAATTCGTTTTTTAAAAAAGTACATATATGATGGTTATCAAAATAGTAACTATTTCTGGCTGATGGAATTATGAGTGACTTTTCATATTTTTATATTTCTATAAAATTATGTTGATAGAGTATTAGAAAAACATCTATGCATATAATTAAAACTTCTGTAAAATATATTTTTTAAAACTCTTATTTATCATTTAGCTATGGCTGCATTAACAGCCACCAAATCCCCAGTAACATTTCTTTCTCATGCAGCAGTAGGTTGGCTGCGGGTTGGCTGAGCTCCGCCAGGGGCTGTTCTTCAAGCTGTAAATCTAGCTGAGTGTGGTTCCTTGCTGTGTGTTGGCCTCTGGTTGGCTTCACATGTGTTCATCTTAGAGCCCAGGCTGAGTGGGCTGCAGTTACTCAGGGAAAGCTCTCCTCATGGCCATGACATCCACACAAGAAAACTAGCAGAAACGCAAGAGATCTTATGACAGAAGCTTGAAATTGGCTCACTGTTACTGTTACCTATTTCCGTGGGCCAATCGAGTTACAGGGAGGAACCCAAAGTCAAAGTGCAGGCAATTGCTTACCTCCTTTTGGGAAGAACTGCAAAGCTACATGGCGGAAGAATGGGACACATGTAAGGGTGAAGAATTGGGCCTGCTAATTCCATCTACCACATCTACTCCACAATAATAGAACACTAAATTTACTGCTAATTGAACAGAAGGATTCTTACCATCTAAGTTGGTTTCATGGTTCTGTTCCCATTCTTCCCTTACCCTTCTTCCCTATGGTTGTCCTCAAGAGATGACTTTCATGTAACAGGAGACAAATAAGAAACAGACAGGCTTGCTTCAGCATACATTCTGAAAAATACAACTCAACTACTCTATACAGCAACTCTATACTACAGATTCAGAGGCAGTAATTGCCTTATCTCAGATGCCTGCCCACCATTTATCCTGCTGCAGACTTGGGATGGGATTTCAGATGGAATGAGGGACTCACACAGAGAGAAAAATGAATTGAGACAGGGTTGAATTCCTGCAATGGGTGGGGTGAGACTGCCTGAGAAGCAGATGGAACTTACCTAGAAGTTTTAAAGAGGTGCCCAGAGGAGGTGAAACCCAGCCTCATTGATTTTGAACTCCAAAGAGGGGGCTGCCTTTGTCCCCACAGTATCTAATGCAATATCTCACACATAGTCGGCTTTTAGTATATGGTAGAATGTGAATCAGAATAATATAAATTTCTGAGTCACCACAGCTAATATGAGGTGTATAAATTATAACAGTATACAGTAGTATGCAGCAGTAAATTATAACACTATACAGACATTCTATTCAATGATCAGATTTTTGGGGGGAGAAATGTCAGTTCAACTAAAGTGTTGTTTTTTTTTTTTTTTTTGGTCATTGGCAAGCATAGGCTTTACTGACCGTTTGTAAGTCATCTTATGAGTTATTTTTCGTCACTGTCAGTTCTGGAGAATCATATTGAGGAAGACTGTGGTTTAAGGAAGAGAGAGAACCTGACCGGGATCCTGCAGCCTCGGTTTGTTTTCCTGGGTCCACACCTAATTTGCTGTGTGACCTTGCAAGAGGTCATTCGACCTCTTGTCAGCCTCAGTATTTCCATCTGTAGGATGAGTACTTTGAATCACATGATTGCTGTAGTATTTACATTTTCAGTAGATTGCGCAGGTAGTTATTATAAGATACATTTTTTTTCCTGGGATAACAAGCTAACTAAGTTTAGATAGGAATTGAAGGCCAGAAACTTTTCCAAGGCAGTGATATATATTTAATAACTTTATCTTTTAGGCTTTATGGCTCACTATTGGGCACAGGCTTTCTAGGACTTGTAACCTACCAGGTTAACTTCTCCTGCAGGTTAAGTTCCTCTTCCTGGAACACATGCCAGACTTTAAATGTGCTGAGAAAGTCAGATGAAAGCATAATGCCCGTGAGAGTAGCTTTGCCATGTACCCTGTGCAAGGCACTTGGGGAGAGCCTTCCTTTTCCAGTACCTTCCCTCTCTCTCCACCCTTGCTGCCTGCGGAAAATGAAAAGCAATTATGTCCCTTGCACCATGGAGACAGAAGTACAGAAAATAAACAGTGACTGATTAAGGGAAGTGGCTTTATTACAGGGTTTTTAAAAACACAGTATCATCAATAACAGCAATAATGGAGAAAATTGAGAATGAATAATTAAGCATAATAATACAGTCAGGATAACAACAAAAAACCAGTGAAGAATGCAATTTTGTTTGTAATAATACGACTGTTTAGCTTGATGACATGTCCTTGGATTTGACTGTTTCCGGCAGAGGTGTAAGCACAGTGTGGCTTTTCATTTATTTCCCCTAAGAATGTTTCTGGTTGAGCTGTGGCTCTACCCTCTTCCCACTTCTGTCTTTGCTCCTTACCCTTGCAGTTATAGAAAATGCACATTCGCTTTTAGTTTCCTCTGATGTCTCTAGCCTGGGGTTAGCACCAGCAATGCAACTGAATCCTCAGGAATGCGCTTGTTGTGATAGAAGGTCTGAGCAGTCAGGTGATATCAGGCGGGCTGGCAATCCCTTGGGTATTCAGGTACCTCCCCGCCCTCCCTTCCCCTGCAGAAATTTACTGGAGCAATAAACCTAGTGCAATCATGGAGGAAAATTAAGGCAAATGATCCTAAATAGAGAGAGACTGACGAAGTCCTAGAAACACCAACATAGCAACCCCCATACAAAATAGCAAACCTTATTTCACCAGGCTGTTTTCTTCAGTATTTTTGTGAAATAGTATAGAGTCCAGGGACTGAGCAATTTAGCCCGAGACATCAGTGCCAAGGAGTTACAGCATCTATGTAGGGTCCAGATTGCTCAACTGGTTAGAAAGCATTAAGTAGGTTATCTGATTTTCCAGGAGACACAAAGGTGGCAGAGTAAATGATATCTTCTCCCCAGGCTAACAACGAGGCATAGATAATGGAGCTGCCAGCAGAGCCCCTCCCTCTCCTCCCTTCAGACAATGTGTGTCACACTGAAACAGAAATAATAGAAAACTTGGAGACCTCTGAGCATATCAAAGATAAGACCTTTGTGTTATTGTTTCCGACAGATTTTGTGTGCTTGACTGTTATTAACCCGACCCACAAGTGCAAATGATTATTACCAAAAAATAACCCCCGTCTTTGTGTTTCAGTCTGCCCTCCCTGTGGGTGGGGAAAGAAAGGTGTATTTTAATACTGCACAGAAATTCGGAGGGATTGCAAAAGGACTTTAATTCAAAGGGTCAGTATATATTTAAGCAGATAGAAAACATTACGTATATTCTATGTGAAGAGTCTAAAGTTCCCACCTGGTTTTCAGAGAACTTAGATTCGGTTGGAACAAATGGGCAATTTTTCAAAAAGACAGGATTACATCACAGATGTGCAACTGCATGAAATTATAGTACATGTAAAAATCAAATATTTGTCACATCTTAGTGTAAGTGTACAGAAGGGAGTAGAAATGATGAATACAGAAGTTTGGAAACAGCTGGACTTAGGGCAAAGTTATTTTAACTACCAATATTGTGTAACTCTTTTTAGGTTAAAAAACAAATTTATGGGCATTCGCATTTTCTCCTCCCAGTGATCACATGAGTTACATCCTATTATCATTCCCATTTTATGTATGAAGTAAAGGTTTGTCTCCATGTAATCCAGCTAAAAAACAAAATTTGTATTCATGGGAACCTAGGTTTAATTCCGATTTTATCATTTACTAGTTGTGTTCTCTTCTCAAATTACTTGACAAGTCAGCATGGTTTTCCCTTAAACGGGGTAATGGTATGTGTCTCCGGGTAATTGGGAAGATTTTCTGCATCTCTCTTCTTAGCGCCAGTTTCCTACACTGGTAGCTACCACATCCTTATGCTTCTACATCCCTTTTACTATGCCTTGGTTTAGTGACTTGTTTGTTTCTGCTTAGACTTTAGTAATAGTCCCCTGAATCGACTCTTTGCCTTCTGTCTCAGGCCTCTGTATTGACTCTCCATAAAACTGTCAGATATACTTTTCCAAATGGAAATCTGTTGTTATTTCTCTGGCTTAAATCTGCAGAGAGCTCCCGACTATCTACGGGAAAAAGTTCAAACTCCTTAGTGTGGATTTCAAGATTCCAGTGTCCATTTGGACACATTCCTCACCTACTTCAACTCAGACCACTATCACCATCTGTGCTCCCCTGCTCTGACCGTTTCATATTACCTGTAGGTTCCTGAGTATGTCCTCCCCTGTCCTGTCTCTATATATTTGTATGGGCTGTACTGTCTGCCAGAAATGTCCATTTTAATTATTTCTTGTTGGTAAACTACTTCTCTGTAAAAATTCAACTGAGCAACAGTTTATTGTATAAATCTCCCCAGTTGGTTAGTAGCTGGATGTACCAAACCGTTTCATAGCACTAGTTCTCTAGCTATTCTCTTTTTAAAATTAAAGTTAAAAGTTATTTTGTTGTTGTTATTGTTTGTTTTGTTTTGTGACAGAGTCTTGCTCTGTCACCAGGCTGGAGTGTAGCAGCGCGATCTCGGCTCACTGCAACCTCCGTCTCCAGGATTCAAGTGATTCTCCTGCCTCAGGGTCCCAAGTAGCTGGGACTACAGACACGCACCACCACGCCCAGCTAATTTTTGTATTTTTAGTAGATGGGGTTTCACCATGTTAGCCAGGATGGTCTCGATCTCTTGACCTTGTGATTCACCCGCCTCGGCCTCGCAAAGTCCTGGGATTACAGGCGTGAGCCACTGCGCCTGGCCTAAAAGTTATTTTTATCAACTGTACACACATAATGTTTCATATCAACTGGTCCTATAAGGCTAAACAAGAAACAAGTTCCTTGTCTCACTCTTGTCTACATTCAGTTTCTACTTCTTCAAAACTGCCACCTTCTACGATCTCAGTAGTTTCTTCTAGTTACCTCTGTATTTCTAAATGGTATGCTTGTGACACTATTTCTTGATTTTTCCGTTTTAGATCTTAATTCCCCATTCTGAACAATGCAGGTTTGATTTCTCTTACACTTACTTAGTACCGTCTTCCTTCCACTGTTTTCCCCATTCACCGGATACAATCAATAGTTAGGTTAAACTAATACTCATTACTTACATTGTCATAGCTATGTTAACTACCATCCATAGGTTAACTATACAGTGTACTATGACTACATTTCTTGCTCATTCAGCTTTTTGTTAACCTGAAATTAATAAGTTTAATTTTCTGTGAACTTACCACTGATTTCTTCCAAAATTCTTTGCCAGAGTTCATTCAAAGCATCAGGTGAGCTTTCATCCGCCCCCCTCCCACTTCCCCATCCCCTAGGAGACATCCTTCTGGAATCTTCCATCCTGTTGCTTTAACCTGGACCCAGTTTCTTGCTGTCTATACCTCAATTATTATTCCATAATGTCCCTTCATCCTTTTGAAGAGAATGCCTCTGGTCTTTTTTGGTTGGTCTCTTGTTTTCTGAATCCCAAATGCTCCTTATCTTAGCTCACACACACATCTGATTGCTATACCTTTTCTATTAGTTCACTAAGAAAAGACACACAGGAGTTACATTTTTTGAGACTTTGCATGTCTTAAAACATCTTTTTACTTTCACACATGTTTGATAGTTTGCTGGGTATAGAATTCTAGATTGAAAAGAATTTTTATTCAAAATTTTAAAGACATTTTTACTTTCCAAGAGTGCATTTGAGAAAACTGATGCTACTCTATTTTCTGATTCTCTTCCTGCCAAATTTGTTTTGTTGTTCATTTAAAATGGAACACTTTTTAAAAATATGGACCTTTTTAGAATTGTTACTATATCCCTGGTGATCCAAAATGTCACAGCTTACCTTGATGTAGTTCTTTTTTTTATTCATTGTGCTGGGCATTGATGGGACCTTTTAATCTATAAATCCATGCCTTTCATTCTTGAAAAATCTACTTGAATAACTTCTTGGGTAATTTTTCACTTCAATTTCTCTTCAAAAACTTCTATTATCCAGATGTTGGACCTATTTGGCTGATTCTCTATTATTATTATTAATTTATTTCCTGTCCTCCATCTCTCTCTTTCTCTTCTATTTTACGGAGCCTCATCAAATTTATCTTCTAATCCTCTACTGAATTTTTATATTTTTATATTTTAAATTTTTGAATAGCTCTTTTTGTTCTTAGATTTTTAAAAGCATTGTCTTACTGCATTAATGTATTTTTTAATTATAAATATGATAATATATTTTGTAAATCTATTTCTCTCTTCTTTTCCTTTGTGTCTTCCAAGTTTTTAAATTATCTTAATTTTTGTCTCATTCATAAAATGTCTTTGAATATTTCGCTTGCTGTGCATATTTGTTAATGACACACTAAGAAGCTAACTGGACGCTCTGCACTTATGGATGGAACTTGTTAAATGCTAGACTTCCCAGTACAATTACAGGGTTGGGAGGGAGGTCCCCAAATGGTAGACTGGGGGGAGGTCTACTGGGGGAAGTCCCCAAATGGTAGAATTTATAGAGCTTTTCTCCCCTAGTAATTCTCCCATCTTCTTCTTGCAGGCATAAGCCTGATAGCGTTCTTTCCAGAACTTTGCCAAACAAGCAGACTGGAATAATATTCAGAATACAGACCTTCATGTAACCTTCCTTTTTAAAGAAGTGAATCACAGCTCTTATCTGGGCCTGGTTTTCTTGCATCCAGGGTTTTTGTTATTCTGTATTGTTAGAAAGTAAAATTTTAGTCTGTCAAGGATGGGGAAGGGGCTATCTCTGAGCGCGTCAGATGTAGGTCTCTATTTCTTAAACAGAATTTTAACTAATACCTATAGACTTTTAGCTGTATACTCTACTTCCATAAGTACTTGATGATTTATGTTTCAAGGGTCCCCAGAATCCTAGTGTGATTTGGCTCAATTTTAAGGTTTTCTTAGAATAGGCTGGGATTTCTATTGTGTCATTCACTACTCATCCTTCTGCTTCCTGATTTTCTTATTTAAAAAAAAATCCTGTTATCTCCTCTCCCTTTTTCATTAGTCTCTTAAACATGCTTTTGTTCCTTCTTTTAAAATACTTTTACTGCCAATTTTGGAAGAAAAACGTGGTAGGCCGGGCGCGGTGGCTCAAGCCTGTAATCCCAGCACTTTGGGAGGCCGAGACGGGCGGATCACGAGGTCAGGAGATCGAGACCATCCTGGCTAACACAGTGAAACCCCGTCTGTACTAAGAAATACAAAAAACTAGCCGGGCGAGGTGGCAGGCGCCTGTAGTCCCAGCTACTCGGGAGGCTGAGGCCGGAGAATGGCGTGAACCCGGGAGGCGGAGCTTGCAGTGAGCTGAGATCCGGCCACTGCACTCCAGCCTGGGCTACAGAGCGAGACTCCGTCTCAAAAAAAAAAAAAAGAAAAGAAAAACGTGGTAAATGGTATGTGTTCATTCCTCCACTTTTATCTGGAATTCCTTTTCTGTCTTAATTTGGTTCAGCTTATATCCACATACACCAAGGCTAGACTTAAAGATAAAATCAATTATTTTAATTTCAATTTTATCAGATTTGGTCAATAAATTTGTTTCTATGTTCTTCAGACTTAATCAGTTTTTATGTAAGTCAAAGTTGGTTGAGTATTTTAAGTTTCTATTACTATAATGATTTCATATTCAAACACTGGATAAGAAAAGTTGATTATGGGCTTGTCATCGATCTATACGGTTTTACAGAGAGAGAGAGAGAAAAAAACACTTTTAGATAGTGGTATCAAAAAAGGGTGATATATGTTTTTATCATCTCCTCTCCTTCCTTGTTTGCAAGCTACTAACAGTCACACCCAAGGATAAAACTTTCCTATGCATTTACAGCTTTTTCACTTCCAAAGACCTGACTGCTAAACAAAGGCAGCTTGACCAGCCCACAGTTTTATGATGGTCTTGAGAGGGGCTTTGTTTCACATTCTGGTTGTATTTTCAGTGGGGCTCATTCTTAACTGTTTCATGATTTGGGGAGACATATTGCTGATTTTATTGTTCAGAGCCTTTCTTCTCCTTTTTCTTGTAGAATGAGTGATGTTCCACACGGAGGATTAAGATATATAATAACAAAACAGAAACTCTCACGTTTAGCTGTAGTTAGATTTATGGTTAAGTTTATGGAGATTACTTAGGGCTGGGAACATATGTCCGAGAACGTCTCTGCAGTTACCACTGTGCATGGGGTGAGACGCTGTTACAGACTATGGACAGTAAACACCTCTGAGGTTGTGTGTCACTTCCTGTAGGCCCATGAGTCTTTCTGAGTTAAGTAGAAAGGTGTCTGTTAGTAATGCAAACAAAACCTAGTTTAACCTCTGATTCCCAACATCTGGAATCCTTATCTCTGTGGCAATTGTGCGGTTCACTGAACACTCACCATTCCAGTGGTCCACTGAAGAAGGATTTTGGCTTGAAAAGAGACCGCCATGGAAAAAAAAGTCTAATTCAGAGTAGTTATCACTGAGAATATGAAAAGGATTTGTGATGGTGATGTCCCTCTGACTCCACAGCTGGTCTGCGTGGATTGTGCTCTAGTGAGAGCCTGTTTCCCTAATGCCGTGAGAAAAGACATAGATCCTTCCTTTGGACCTTATTGCAAACACAAGTTTTTTTTTATTGTACGCTTTAAAGACTCTTTAATCCGAAAACTTAGTTTCAACTTTTTATTTCTCTGTATGCTTCTGAATGGAATCCAAACAATTCAACACTGTTTTTTTTTTTTCTTTTTCAGAAATGGATGAAGGATTCAAGTATACTTTTTTGATGTCCTGTGGCCATCTTTGCATTTTTATATTCTTCATTAAACATAAAACAAAGAGTTTTGGTTCTGAATACAAGACAATATAAGTTGTTAAGACCATTAACAACTCGTTAATGGTAACAGGCATTCTGGATCTTTTCCCACAGCTTCTGGGGACACACTCTTTCTCAAATGCTGGGTAGAACAGAAAGTGTGGTTAAGGCTGATTTGAGAATGAAGTAGGAATTGGTGCAGCAGTTTTGCAACGGCATCAAGATCCAAGGTCAGGGAAGAAGCAAGACCTTTACCCAGCAGAGTTAACTATAAGCCATAAAAGTATCTAGGAGCAGACCTGAGTGAAGCACGTGTTCAGTTAGTTATTGAAACAAAAGTATGTAGCTCCTCTCAAGTTCCTGGTAACTGCTTCAGGGCTGATTGACTAGGTATTTCTGTGTGTATGTAATTGCTTTTCTCCATTTAAGAGTAAACTAGAAGGAACAGATACTATATAGCTTATGGAGGTTTGTTTCTTCTAGCAAGTAGCAACTTTAGTTTTTTATTGGTTGAAGCCCTTGTGCACGTTTTAAAATATTGCCTTGTAAAATGTGATGAGTGTATTCCTAAAGCTCTAGTGTCCTAACTGAGCTCTCCACAGCCCCACATTCCTTTACATGCATGTCTCCTAACTGGACTTTCGGGAAATTTTTTTTCTACCAACTTCTCATTGATAATATAAATAACCATCACTTGTATAACATAGAATAGCTTACAAATACTGTCACATGCCTGACCTCATTGGTCCTTATTCTGTGAAGCAAATATAGTTATTACTGTTTTACGAATGACAAAAGAGATGCTGAGAAAAATGGATTTGACCAAGGTCACACAGTTAATAAATAATAAAGGTGAATTCAGAATGCAAGACTTCAGACTCCAAAACACTTCATTGTTTTTTAAGCAGAAGCAGAGTTAAGATTCTTTGCTTTCGTCTTCATCAGAGAATAACAGTCAAACGTAAAAATAGCTTATTTATAATTATAGGCCAAAGCAGTCGCAGAGAGCTAAAAGAATTAATTACTGAGTATTTATTGATACTTGTATTATGTCCATTACGGTGTTAAGAACCATATATCAGTGGTTTGCAAAAGCTTTTTCTTATGCCAGTTTTATAAGGAAACTTTCAGCAAAATGAGATAAATAAGAACTCTATTCAAACATACGCACCTCTCCACACATATGTCTCCATTATGAGATTTCTAATCACCCTTCTCTGCTTTAGCTTTTCTTCTTAGCATTATCACTACCTGATACTATAACTTATTTATAGTGTATATTGGCTACAAATTCCAATAAAATGTAAACACAAATTAGAGCACAAATTTTTGTCTATTGTGTTTATTGCTGTATACCCAGCAGCTAGAGTTACACCTGGCACGTAGTAGGCATTCCATAAATATTTGTGGAATGAATTAATGAATGACAAAGCTAACATACATTAAAGCAAAATAACCAAGTCTTTAATAGGGTTATATGAAATCTAGCTACAAGAAGGATTCAGAGAAGGGGGACAATTTAAAGCTAACATTTTTCATAGAAGAGTCTGAAGAAAAAATGCTATTCATGCAGGGTTGTGAAATCTAGACTGGGTTTGAATAGTTGAGATGAAGAAGGGAGCTATTAAAGCTGAAGAGAGTAAAGAAGCAAAGGTGAGTAGACATCAATGAGTAACAGTGAAGACCCAGCCTTGCCTGGAGTAAATTAAGGTGATCTATGTCTCTGGCTTCCAAGGTACTCCCCAGTGTTTAGCTAACGATTTGTTCTTACATGTACATGTTTTTACCTTTTGTAGAAACAAATTTATTTGTGTGTATTTTTCTTTAATTCTGAATACAGTGGATACAATAGAGAGCAGAAATCAATTATTTAATATACTAGAAAAATGCCTTTTGTGAGTGGGTCAAAGAAATAGCTCTAGATGATAGAAGAGACTTGGAAGTGAATTACAGGTTTCAGTATGCAGTGCTGTGCTGGTTGACAAGTGAACAAACACCTTCATAAATTAATAGCTCTTAATTGTAGCTTGAAAGGCAAATAAATGGGTGGTTTAGATTTTTTGTCTCATTTCATCCGTAATGTTATGAAGTATGACCCCTGTTGAGTTTTTCTTGCTTGAAAATAGTGAGCTAAAATTCAGTTGTTTTTCCAATGACTTTGTCCAGGTTAATTCTTTACTTCCATCTTCTCATTGCTTAAACAGGAATATAAGGTCATGTTCATTAATGATTTGGATGTATTTAGTACTTTAGAGACAGTGACCTAATTTTGATAGATCATGATATATTTTGATATGTGACATGCCACTGGATTGCAAATAATATCCTAGTATGACTTCCTGCTGCATTTCTTGGACGGATGCTGACATTTCTGAGGTTATTGCTAGAATGCTCTTTTGTTTTTTTATTCTGAGGCATTTTTTTCATGGCTTATTTTTAGATTTTATATAGCATCTTTCCTTTGAGGGGCTCAAGGCAAATTTTGCAAATGTGAACAATCTTCTTTGGTCAGTGTGTTTTGGTTTGGAGAAGGAAAAAAATTGAATACTAATTTCCTGCATCTGTATGTCCTACTAAAACATCAAACTGAATGCCCTTCTTACTTTTCCTTTTCTCTGACTTAAGGAGTTTTATTTTATACAGAGGCTTAACAGAGAGAGCTTAGACTTTGAATCACCAGTGAGGAGAATGAACCATTAAAACAAAACACAGCAGAGAGAGCCTTCAGGAAAGGCAGTGTTAAAGCACAAGGCAGATTGTCAAAAACTGCTCTAGGTGATTGCAAAAACCCTCGGCAAGGATGTTTTCAGTCAACACAAGTGGGTCGCTTAATTTTTCGAGTGAATGCCCTTAACAGGGGGACTTTAGTTGCAGTCTCACTAGCCAGAGCTGTCTCATTATAGGAGATGTGGTCCCGTCTATGAAATGTTTATTTTGTAACTAACCCCTCTAGCAGTGGAGGGAACTGTTTACTATTCCTTCTTGTTCTCTAGTGTGTGTATGTGTGGTTTTTTTTTTCCTCTTAATTAAAGAAATCACTGTTGAACTTCAGAAACGTCTCCAGGAAGAAAAAAATAAAGAGAAAGAAAGAGAGAGAGAGAGAACAGAGGGAAGAAAAAGAAAAAGAAGAGAAAATAGGGTTGAAAACTGTGTCTTTTGCTCATTCATTCTTAAGGATTATTTCCAGAAGAATTGTAATATTCATTGACCTCCCCAGGAGTGTGCATGCATAAAAATGTGTGCGAACGTTTGTGTGCAGGTCTGAGTAGGAAACAGTGCTGTGTAAACAGTGTCAATGTATCCCACCAGCTAACATTCAAAGTTTTCTTTGTTAATGATATTCTGAAGGAGAATAAAAGATGGAACCTGATGCTATTCCATATGAACAAAAATTACATAAGCCAGTAGGAAAATCTAAATTCTGAATGTGGTTTGGGTTTCATTGGAGTTTGCAAAATTATTAGGCAATGGCATACTATTTGAAGGGAATGTTTGTCTTTTCATTCTAGCCAGCATCAAATTATCGCAAAGGAGTTAAACATCTAAAAGAAAGGAACTAAAACAGGTAAGTCTGAGTAGTCTGTGATCTTAGAACATAAACACAAGACACCTTTAAAACATGTAATCATGCCTATTTCCACATGCCCCAGAGCTACCAACATTTTAAAATATTGAAAGTAGATGCTGATAAAAACATACTTTTAGTATTACAGAGGGCTTAGAATGGTGGCAATGTGAAATGCATCCAAAAATTAAGGTTATGATTTAGAAAATACCCAGTTATTAGACATATGAAGTAGATAAGTGAAAGAAACATTTGAAATCTTTGTTTTATGTAGTAATTATGTTCCTGACGGGTCCTATCATAATTAAATGAGCAGCTTCTATTTATAAACGTGTTAGAAAGCCTTAAGATAGAAAATGCTCTGTTCTTTTAGATTCAGAGTTTAGAATTTGTAGTTTCATGTATATTATGGGATATATTATGGGAAGCTTGGTAATGTCTCCTTAAAGTATTGGGATCACTGACTCAGTTCCAATGTAATAGAAACAGACTCAAGTTTCCTTGCTCAAAGCTGCCTCATACGGCTGTGCAGGCTGAATAGAACTGAACTCTAGAGTCACCATTCACACAGACGACAGTGCAAAGTATGACGCCTAGAACTATATAATGCTTGAAATACAATAATCACACTGAGAGGGTGCTCAAATGCCTCTTGATTGAATACTGTGGTGTGAAATTCATATTGGTAGTAAATTCAGACTTACTTCCTAATATAATTTGAATAATTCAAAGGAAGTCTTCTACTAAACATTTTATACCAGAAATCAAGAAATTGAGTAATCATTTATTCCCAGAGATTGAGAGAATTTTCTAAATTTCTCTTTCTTCTCTTTTATCCTCTCCCTTAAATGAACATACTAATCATGCAGTAAATTTGTTTAAAAAGCAAATAATCATTTTGAAATGTCAATAATGATGTCCCAAGGTTCTAATTTATCTTTTTAAAGAGGATTGCATTTCATATTTTGAACTGGTTTTTAACAAGTCTAACATTTTACTATATAATCTTTTATGCTTTAAAAGTATTTGATATGAACTGTGTTATGTGATTGTTATGACTATGCCATGAAAGAGGAAATGAGCATGATCATTCTATGTTACAGACAAGAAAGTCATTGCTCAGGAAAGTAACAGCCATATTCAAGGTCACCCAGAAAGTAAGGACAATGCTAGGATGACAATTTGCTCTCCTCATTTCTATATTTGCTACTTTCAGGCTAATTATTTACATTTTTACCTTAAATCATAAAATTTAATGTATCTATTTATCTAACATATCTATGATTTTTTTCTTTCTTTTTTTTCCTGTTTGTTAGTGTACTAGTGAAATTGGAAATATACCTATTAAATACTGAAGACAAGGAAAATGTATCCTGCTAGGTTGGAAAAAATTTAAAAATTAGTGAAAAAGATAAAAACATTATGTACTGGAAGATTAATGAACTCACTCTCAGTGGTCCCAAGTTCATTTTTCTCATGCTAGAAAAGATTCCTTAGAATTATGCATATAAATTATCAAAAAAATCAATAAATCCATTAAATCTCCCTTCTCACACACATCATCAATGGATAACAAAATTGGGTTGGTGATAACTTTTACTTGTTAACAGGTTATTCCAATTATTGCGTAGAGACAGGTTTTATAAATTCTGGAAATCTTAAAACGTCTTGTCTCTCAACTCAGTGACTGAAGTGTAGCAATATGGGTTGAATCATTTTCTCATCTTTATTTCTGATATTGACTCCAATAAGTTAAAATTGAAAGTGTTGGTAATAAGCAATCTGGAGGATTAGCCAAAGTACACTGTTTGCCTGTGTCAGAACCTGTTAGTCAGGCTCTGCAGGACTGACCTACATTGCTTCTTAATGCATCTCTTTGTAGAAAGGTAATTCTAATATTACCATTGACCTACCTATTACTTAACCTCATTTATTAAATATCTTCCATGTGCAGGATATTTTACCAGATAAAGAAATCACGAAGAGTAAGCGCATAGAGTAAAAACAGAAAGATATCTATTTTAGATGAACACTGAACTTTATATCACAGAAATAATCCACTAATATACGGTTCAATATGCATTACTTCCTTTGAGAGCCATAAGTACCTTTAGTAAATAAATGCATTTATTGTACATTACAATGAAAAATGTGTTAAATAACAAATGAGTGATTACTAAAAGCCTATTTTAAACATACATAAGAACAACTAATTTCATGAATGAAAGTGCATATCTGGTGGATATATGTAATCTTACAACATTGGTTTCACTCAAGTTTTTAAGCATTTTTATAGCATCTTTGTATATTATGGGACAGCATAAATTAAAAAAAATCTATATGTAACTGCCATCTATCTTAGAAAAAAGTAACAAAAATTAAAATTTATCACTTTTTGCTTATGTGAAAGTGGTACATTTGAATTTTTATTATGTCAGTAATGAAGATTATATGTTGGCATATTGAATCCTGTTTTATCTCCAGGTTTTATTCATAAATGTCTCACTGTTGGAACCTGCATGAATGAATGCTGAATCTCAAAAATCAGACACGTTGGACTTGGAATAATGTCCACGTTCTGATTCCAATCTGTGCTTAAATCTGAACCACTCAGTTCTTCATGCTTGTTGGAATCCTCCTAAGACTGGAATTTCCTGGGAGATATCCAGTACTTTTTGGGCTGTAAACAGCAAAGCAAACAGCCTTTCTTGTAATATGCTATGTCTAGTGCTAACTGAATTCAAGAAGTTGATGGGTGTGGGGAAAGTAACTTGATTTCTTTGCAAACTTACAAATTTGGTTCAGCTTAAATTTTGACCAAAAATTCATCTCAGGAATGAATATGTTTTGGAATAATCCTTTGCTATTAGTTATAAATGTGGTAAATATTGTTTAAACAATAAAATATTATTTTATACAGCAAATTATGGCAACAAATTCCTTGTGATATTTTTTAAATCTTTAAATCATAGATAAGGATTTATTATGCTCCATGTCAATTATATGCATGTTTGTGTGTATGTGTGTGTATATGTGTGTGTATATATATTTCATTTAATCTCTGAGAACAGTCTGAATTTTCATGTTTCTCTATTGTACACAACTGAAAAACTTAAGACAAAGAGAAAGAAATCTCTTATTAGTACATTGATAAACGTGCTTGATGCCAAATATAGACACACAAAATACATTTAATTATTCTATAAGAACTCTTAAACATCTACGAGAAACATCTTATCAAATTGATTTCCCCCTTTGTCCTTAGTAAAAAAATCCTAACGTTTTCAGGTTGACACAATGCCACTCAGTTGACATTTCCCAACCTCCTTTGCATTTAAGTGTTGTCATATGACTAGGTTATGCCCAAAGACAATTAAGTAAAAGTGTTGGGTATAATTTTTCTGGAAAGTCTCCTTAAAAATATGAGGGTTTTTCCTTGCCCTCTTTTTTTCCTTGTTATTTAGAGTATGAGTATTATGTCTGTAGCTCCAGCAGCCATCTTGGACCAGAATATGATGGTCTGGAGAATGTAAACCATGTGCAGAATGATACTTAAAGACAAGGGACTGTGCAATTCATTGAACCATAAAGCTACCATAGTTGCCTTGGATACTCCCCTTGTGGACACCTTTTATGTGCAAGAAAAATAAACTATCTTGTTTAAGCCACTGTTATTTGTGGAATTTTCATTACATGCAGTTGAACCAAGTCATAATGAATTTAGGACTATGATTGGGTTGCTGCAAAACAGAACCTAAAATATGACTTTGGCTAAGTGAAGTGAGTGGAGAGGAAGATGTTAAGAGGTGAAAAACTGTTAACCATGTTATGTGGTTGCAAAACATTTAGTCAAGTTATTGCCTGCTACGTCTTGAAGACTACATGCTTCGTAATGTATAGTTGGACGAATGATAGGAAACGTTAGTGTATTTTAATTGTCTTTTGTTCTTTACATCGAGAAAGCTAAGCTCAGACTAACACAAAAGCCTCAGAAATCCTAGATGGGAAGAGGGGATTCAGAGACGCTCAGTTTGCCTTCAGCCTACAATCTAAATATGACATAGAGGCCTGTAATTTCAAGGCTAGTAGGATTGACAAAACAAAACTACCCTCATACACGCCACACTGAATTACTTTCCTTTAAGATTTCTCTACCAAAACCTGGGATTCAGACAACTGACAAAAATCGCAGTGAAAATGTTGACTTCTACTCGTGTTTCAAGAGATCTCCAAGTAAATGCCAGTTATTGGTGCCAATGCCAGCAAGTTAAGGATTGGAATCTTCACGTTAGAAACTATGTCTAAACATGATCTTCATCTATGGCTACTTTAACATGCAATTAACTACACATACTCACACGAAATCCAGAAAACTTTTCTGAGTGGATCATGATGGCATCCACTAAGGTCCAAAAGTAGAAAGGATACCAGGATTCTCCAAAAAGAGATACCATCAAGGGAAAGAAAGGACTAGGTACTAGCTTTTACAGAGCTAGATAAATCAAAGAAAGGTTGGAACCTTAGTAAGCATCCATTTTGGAATGGTATGGTCCTTTGAGTAGCTATGGTTGAACATGTGAGTGTAAACCAAGATGGCTGACATATTTGGTGGCAAGGCAGAGTAGATTACTGTGGCCCATGCAGGGTTTGTAATCACTGTGGGAATCACAGATTCATGAGTGTGTGCAAAGTCAGTTTTGTATATCTACACATTGCAGCAGCAAAAAGCATCAGCAATATCAGTCTAGTGTCTTCCAATTTCTCTCTGCACTGGAAATTTGGGGGAAAAAAAAAAGAAAAAAAAAGGGCCAGGCGCAGTGGCTCACGTCTGTAATCCCAGCACTTTGGGAGGCCGAGGCGGGCGGATCACGAGGTCAGGAGATTGAAACCATCCCGGCTAACACGGTGAAACCCCATCTCTACTAAAAATACAACAACAACAAAAAATTAGCCGGGCGTGGTGGTAGCCGCCAGTAGTCCCAGCTACTTGGAAGGCTGAGGTAGGAGAATGGCGTGGACCCGGAAGGCGGAGCTTGCAGTGAGCCATGATCACACCACTGTACTCCAGCCTGAGCGACAGGGCAAGACTCTGTCTCAAAAAAGAAAAAAGAAAAAAAGAAAGCCTGGCCAGTTGTGGTGGCTCCTGCCTATAATCCCAGTAATCCCAGCACTTTGGGAGGCCAAGGCAGGTGGATCACCTGAGGCCAGGAGTTCAAGATCAGCCTGTCCAACATGGTGAAACCCCGTCTCTACTAAAAATACAAAAATTAGCCAGGTGGGGTGGCACGTGCCTGTAATCCCAGCTATTGGGGAGGCTAAGGCAGGAGAATCTCTTGAACCCAGGAGGCAGAGGTTGCAGTGAGCTGAGATCATGCCATTGCACTCCAGCCTGGGTGACACAGTGAGAACCCATCTCAAAAAAAAAAAAAAAAAAAAAAGAAAGAAAGAGAGGAAGGAAGGAAGGAAGGTAGGAAGGAAGGTAGGAAGGTACAAGGAAGGAAGGAAGGAAGGAAAGAAGGAAGGAAGGAAGGAAGGGAGAGAGAGAAAGAAAGAAAAGAAAGAAAGAAAACCTATTTGGACTGAATAAGGCCTGATATTAATAGAAATGTGTAGTTGGGGAGAGAGAGATCGGACTTTGTATTACAAAGGATGTGGTAGTCCAAGAAATTACTCAAAAATGTTTTTCAAAGGTGATTAGATTTCCACCACATGTTGATGAAGTTGGTTATCCTGGGTACATTAAAAAATGGCTTCTATCACTAAAGCAGGCTGAAAATCACTACTACACAAATAGGTTTTTAACTAAGATATATGAGTTCTTGTGCAAGGAAAAGAAATCGTGAAAGTGCTATTTTAAATAAACCAATCTTTCCCATTAGTTTTCTCCTCTTCTCTGTTTCCCTCTGTCTGTTTCCTCCCACTCCTTTTCTACCTCTTCTTTCCTCTGCTGCCCCTCTCCCTACACTCAGCATGAAGAGTTCTGAAAATGATTTAACAGTCATAATACAATAATCCTAGTGATTATAACGTGCTTGCCTTTTTATAATTTTTCTTTTTTATTTCTCAATTATTTGGCTTCTGTTAATTTTCTTTTCTTATTCTATGCCAAATAAGAGCATAGATCTGTTGTTTTTTATTCCCTTGACTGATCTGAACTAGATCTTGGCCATGATTTAATGCATGGCCAGGTGCAGTGGCTCATGCCTGTAATCCCAGCACTTTGGGAGGCAGAGTTGGGAGGATCACTTGAGCCCAGGAGTTTGAGACCAGCCTGGGCAACATGGTGAGACCCCGTTACTACAAAAAATACAAAAATAACAGCTTGGCATAGTCCCAGCTACTCGGGAGGCTGAGGTAGGAGGATCACCTGAGCCTCAGAGGTTGAGACTGCAGTGAGCCATGGTCACACCAATGCATTCTAGCCTGGGTAACAGAGTAAGGCCCTGTCTCAAAAAACAAACAAACAAACAAACAAACAAAACTAACTCCATTCATATTTTATATCTTGTATCTACTTCCTAGAGAAAAGGATTAGAATTCAACTGGATTCAAAATAGATGTCTCCTGTTATTTAAACATGTAAATCACACACACACACACACACACACACACACACACACACACACACACTTTGGCATGGATTGCTTTTTCCAATAACTTCTGATCAAAATTTCCCCATTTATTGCAAATGTAGCTATACATTAATCTTGGAGTAACCCCAAAGCAATGATCTCTCTGAGCCACTTTATCCCTACAAACCTGTTTCCAAAACTCACATAGCCTGCTGCCATTCTTTTCTATCCATCTGTTCTTCTTTAAGTTTTGACTGGAGTTTGTTTTTTGAAGAGCTACGAACAGTTAGTGATATGCATTTTTCAAGTCCAAAGACTCCCTGTAGATAAATTAGTTACATGTACTTACTTTTTTGTGCTACAGATTTTTCTTTATTCATTGTACTTTAAATTTCTCATAATTGATGAGTATGAACATACTTCATTTTATTATGCTTTATGCTTTGCAGATGTATCTTTTTTTTTTTTTTTTTTTTTTTGCAAGTTGATGGTTTTTGGTAACCTTGAGTTGAACAAGTCTATTGGTATTCAAAAACTTGTGCTCAGTTTGTGTCTCTGTGTCACATGTTGGTAATTCTCTAAATATTTCAAACGTTTTCATTATTGATATATCTATTATGGTGATCTTTGATGTTTCTATTGTAATTGTTTTGGGGCACCACAAACTGTGCCCATATAAGATGGTGAACTTCATCCATAAATGTGTGTGTGTTCTGACTGGTTATTGCCGTTTCTCTCCCTCTTCTTAGGCATCTGTATTTGCTGAGACACAACAATATTGAAATTAGGCCAATTAATATCACTACAATTCTATGCGTTCAAGTGAAAGGAAGAGTCACAGGTCTCTCACTTGAAATCAGAAGCTAGAAATGATTAAGCTTCATGAGGAAGGCATGTTGAAAGCTAAGACAGCCCAAAAGCTAGGCCTCTTGCACCAAAGAGTTAGCCAAGTAGTGAATGCAAGAGAAAAAATCTTCAAGAAATTGAAGCTACTACTCCAATAAGCACATGAATAATAAGAAAGAGAAACAGCTTTATTGCTGATATGGCGAAAGGTTTAGTGGTCTAGGTAGAAGATTAAACCAGCCACAACATTCCTTTAAACAAAAGCCTAATCCAGAACAAGGCCCAGACTCTCTTTGATTCTGTGAAGGTTAAGAGAGATAAGGAAGCTGCAGAGAAGTTTGAAACTAGTCAAGTTTTGTTCATGCAGCTTAATGGTATCTTCATAACATAAAAGTGTAAGGTAAAGTCACAAGTGGTGATGTAAAAGCTACAAGTTAGCCAGAAGATCTGGCTAAGATAATTGATGAAAGTAGTGATGTGGTTTGGATATTGTCCCCTCTAAATCTCATGTTGAAATGTAATATCCCAATGTTGGATGTGGGGCATGGTGGGAAGTGTTTGGATCACGGAGGTGGATACTTCATGACTTGGTGCTGTCCTCACAATAACCAGTGAGTTCTCACGAGATCTGGTTGTTTAAAAGTGTGTGACACCTCCCCGCTATCCTTTCTCTTGCTCCCATGTAAGCAATGTGATGTGTCCACTCCTGCTTCACCTTCTGCTATGAGTAAAATCTCCCTGAGGCCTCTTCAGGGGCTAAGCAGATGCCAGCATTATACTTCCTGTATATCCTGCAGAACCATGAGCCAATTAAACCTGTTTTCTTAATAAATTACCTGGTCTCAGATATTTCTTTTATTTTTTATTTTTTTATTTTTTTTGAGACGGAGTCTCGCTCTGTCACCCAGGCTGGAGTGCAGTGGCACCCTCTTGGCTCACTGCAAACTCCGCCTCCTGGGTTCACGCCATTCTCCCACCTCAGCCTCCCGAATAGCTGGGACTACAGGTGCTTGCCACCATGCCTGGCTAATTTTTTGTATTTTTAGTAGAGATGGGGTTTCACCGTTTTAGCCAGGATGGTCTCGATCTCCTGACCTTGTGATCCACCTGCCTCGGCCTCACAAAATGCTGGGATTACAGGCGTGAGCCACCGCGCCCGGCCTCCGGTATTCCTTTATAGCAATGCAAGAACAGCTTAACACAGGTGGCTACTCTGACAGATTTTTAATGACGACAATGCAGCCTTATATTAGAAGATGCTATCTAGGATTTTCATAAAGACAAGAAGCCAATATCTGGCTTCAAACTTCAAAGGACAGGCTGACTCTCTTCTCAGGGGCTAATGCGGCTGATGATTTTACGATGAAATAAATGTCCATTTACCATTCTGAAAATCCTAGGGCCCTTAAGAGTGATGTTAAATCTACTTTGCCTGTGCTCTATAAATGAAAGAGCGAAGTCTGGAAAATGGTCCATCTGTTTATGGTATGGTTTATTGACTATTTTAAGCTCACTGTTGAGGCCTACTGCTCAGAAAAAAAGATTCCTTTCAAAATATTATTGCTCATTGACAATGCACCTAGTCATCCAAGAGATGTACAAGGAGATGAATGTTGCCCATGCCTGCTACCACAACATCCATTCTGCAGCCCATGGATCAAGGAGAAATTTTGACTTTCAAGTTTTATTAAGAAATACATGTTGTAAGGCCATTGCTACCATAGACAGTGATTTCTCTGATGGATTTGGACAAAGTAAACTGAAAACCTTCTGGGTCGGGCATGGTGGTTCATGCCTGTAATCCCAGCACTTTGGGAGGCTGAGGTGGGTAGATCATAAGGTCAGGAGATCGAGATCATCCTGGCTAACGCGGTGAAACCCCATCTCTACTAAAAATACAAAAAACTAGCCGGGCGTGGTGGCACAGGCCTGTAGTCCCAGCTATTCGGGAGGCTGAGGCAGGAAAATCTCTTGAACCCGGGAGGCAGAGGTTGCAGTGAGCTGAGATGGTGCCACTGCACTCCAGCTTGGCAGAGCAAAACTCCATGTCAAAAAGAAACCAAAAAAGAAAACCTGGGAAGGATTCACCTTTCTAGATACCATTAAAAACATCTGTGATTCATGGGTGGAAGTCAAAATATCAACATTAACAGAAGTTTGGAAGAAGTTGATTCTAACCCTCCTGGATGACTTTGATAGGTTCAAGACTTAGTGGAAGAAAATAACTGCATAGGGGGTGGAAATCACTGCATATGTGGTGGAAATCACTGCATACATGGTGGAAAGCTAGAACTGAAGACGTGACTCAGTTGCTACAATCTCATCATCAAACTTTAATGAATGAGGAGTTGTTTCCTATGAATGAACAAAGAAAGTAGTTTCTTGAGATGGAATCTGCTTTTGGTAAGATGCTGTAAACATTGTTGAAATGACAACAAAGGATTTAGAACATTACATAAACGTATTTAATAAAGCAGTGGCAGGTTTTGAGAGGATTCCCTTCAATTTTGAAAGAAGTTCTCCTGTGGGTAAAATGCTGTCAAATATTGTAGCATGCTGCAGAGAAAATTATTTCATGAAAGGAAGAATCAATTGATGGAGCAAACTTCATTGTTGCGGTATTTTAAGAAATTGCCACAGCCACCCTAGCCTTTAGCAACCACTCCCTGATCAACCAGCAGCCATCAATAAGGTCAGACCTTTTACCAGCAAAACTATTACAACCTGGCTGGGCACGGTGGCTCACGTCTGTAATCCCAGCACTTTGGGAGGCTGAGGTGGATGGATCATCTGAGGTCAAGAGATCAAGACCATCCTGGCCAACAGGGGGAAACCTCGTCCCTACTAAATATACCAAAATTAGCCGGGCTTGGTGGCGGGCACATGTAGCTACTGAGTAAGCTGAGGTAGGAGAATCACTTGAACCAGGACACGGAGGCTGCAGTGAGCCGAGATTGCACCACTGCACTCCAGGCTGGTGACAGAGTGAGACTGCATCTCAAAAAAAAAGAAAAAAAGAAGGAAAAAATTACAACCTGCCAAAGGCTGAGAAGATTGTTAGTAGTATTATTTAACAATAAAGTTTTTGTTTACTAACTTTTGTTTTAGGTTCAGGGGCACTTGTGAAGGTTTGTCATATAGGTAAACGTGTGTCATGGGGGTTTGTTGTACAGATTATTTCATCACCCAAGTATTAAACCCAATAGTTATATTTTATGATCCTCCCCCGCCTCCCTGTATCAGTATTTTTTAATGAAGGTGTAAACTGTGTCTTTTTTTCAGACATAATGATGTTGTACACTTAACAGACTACAATATAGTGTAATCACACCTTTTTCACCTTTTTTTTTTTTTTTTTTTTTTTTTTTTTTTGAGATGGAGTATCGCTCTGTCCCTCAGGGGGCAGTGCAGTGGCACGATCTGGGCTCACTGCAAGCTCTGCCTCCCAGGTTCACGCCATTCTCCTGCCTCAGCCTCCCGAGCAGCTGGGACAACAGGCGCCCGCCACCACCATGCCCGGCTAATTCTTTTTATATTTTTAGTAGAGACGGGATTTCACCGTGTTAGCCAGGATGGTCTCTATCTCCTGACCTCGTGATTCACCCGGCTAGGACTCCCAAAGTGCTGGGATTACAGGCGTGAGCCACCAGGCCTGGCCTGTAATTATAACTTTTATATGCACTGGGAAACCAAAAGTTTGTGTAACTCGCTTTATTGTGATTTTCACTTTATTGTAGTGGTCTGGAATTGAACCTGCAATATCTCCAAGGTATGCCTATATTGTGATCTTCTTTCAGATAAAAGGTTTACTATCTATGCTTTGTGACTCCCAAGTATCAAAAATTATCTCAGGATGTCCCAAAGTCCTGTGAAAGTTTAAAAGCATCAACATAAATCTGCTTTAATGTTAATAGGAAATGTTTGCCAGGGTGCTTTTTAGAAAGTATTGTAAAATTAAATAAGTAATTCCCAAGAAGGTTTTTAAAAATCATAATAAAACATTTTAAAAACAATTTCAATGTCTAACTGAAGTAGCTATTTTTTTGTTAACATTCTGTTGTACTTTTAAATAGAAAATTCCCATTCTTCAAGTCATGCTAATGAAATCTTATATAGGTTATACAATATTAAAGTTATTACATTCATTTAGAATTATGAAGTCTTCATGGGCCTGCATTTAAGTGAGATTTAAGTTCCAAAGCTATTTTCCCATTTTTATTATTTAGTAAAAATCTGACTAACACATTAGGATGGGATTTGTTTTCCCACTTGTCCGGTATGATTTGATTTTGTTCTGATGTGAATCTTATTTTTTAATTTACCTCCAAATTGCTCCACAATTTAAACACTCATTCCTAGGTGTCATTCACTTGTAACAAAAATGCAGTTCTCCATCCTGCAAGAAGCACATTCCTGGAATAAATGCCTCTCCTTTGGGAAATGGTAGGAGGGAAAAAGTTATTCAGGGGTTTTTATGGGACAGAAAAACAGAAACAATAACTACCTATTTAGCTTCTTTTTTAATCTGGTTTTAATCGGTGCAGAACTTTACCTTTTATCCATTCTGAAATTACCTGTTTTTACTTCTGTTAACAGAGAACTTAGAAGTTGTGGACATGCTTAACTATTTATATTTGCAGTCTACTTGTATTCAATTATATGTACCACTGTAGACCTCTATTTTTTAACATAGCTTTTTATAACAGACGTTTTAGATGGTGACTTAAGACACACTAGAGAAAAATGTTTGCATTTCCTCCTTAATTTCTTTGTAACTCTAAGTACCTATTGATTTATTGTAGCTTATTTCTTCAACTGTTTCTGTTATCTCTGCTTTGAGACTTGCATTTCTGACTTTCTTTGCTGCCACTATTTGTAGAAAGCAGCCACAGGGAAGGTACCTGTATCCCTTAAGAGACTGAAGCAAATAAATCATTTACCATTTAGAAGAAAGGAAGGGTAAGTAATTTTCTGACCTTCTTTGATTTTTCTCTTTATTCTGTTGCTTTGATATACTTAACAGCTTCTCTGTAGACTTCCCCCTTCTGTAGTGCTAAAATAATTTCTCATTAGCCCGACAGTCCACATGAAATTAATGCCACTGTTACATTAACTAGGGGTAGGGGTGAGGGTTTAGGTGATTGAGCAGGCCAGTTTAAAAGAAGAAGAAAGCAAAATCTTTACTCTCAAGAAGTTAAAATATTAAGGCAATGAGGCACATAAGGAGCAATGAAACTGAGTAATGTGTCTTCAAGTGCAAATTGACATAGCACAGATTGAGAAAGCGATGCTGTGAGGGGATAATGCATGTACGAGGAGACGTTCCTCCTGAAGGTGACTTTGCTGATGCTTGCCAGAGAGTATTACCATAGGTTATTGGAGGGAAAAGATGTGGGCATGCAAATGAGCAGTCTCACATAAAGTCATTTGACTTGTTAGAGACACAGTGGGAAATAATACGAAGGTTCCTTTTTTGGAGAGAAGTAATGAGTGAAAATAAATCAAGTGAGGAATGTCCCACACAGATCCTTAGTGTATCACACTCTTCACATCATGCAACCAATTAAGTCTTCATACATGACTTGGGAGGTAGATGCTATTATCACTTTATATATGATGAAATTGAGGCTGTAAGAGACTGAACAATTTGACCAACGCTCATACAAGTGGCGTATGGTGGGGCCAATAGTGTGTCTGGCACTAGAAGTTACAGGTAGTAGCTTCTAAATACATCACTTTTGGTATGTTTATACAAAAATCTCCATGGTTATATTTCAGGTTATCAACAGGTTAAAAACATTTCTTATGTTTGTATTTATAATAGAATCTCCTTACCCCATCACCTTAGAGTAAAACACTGACATTAACAGATTAGTAAAGAAGTAAAAAATCATGTTAAAAGTATAAAATTACAGCCAGAGCATCAATTTTGACTATTTTAAAAGTGGTTATATATTTAACGAAAAATATAAAAACCAGAATATTGGTCAGTTATGAAGAAACAAAAGAAGGCTGTTCATAGTGGTGTCCATTCTAGCCCTCTCTAGGAGAGTGAGTATCTGGTCTGGGTAATTGGCCTGTCCAGCCTCTGTGATAAACCCAACCTTGATAAGCCACCTCAGGCTGTCCCATTAGACATTCTCTTCATCTTTGAACTCTCTCTTTCTGATTCCCTTCTACAAAGAGAATGAGCTGGTCCCTTTAGCAGTTATATTTCTCATAGCATTTGAATAATTTGGGATTGAGTTTATACACCATTCTGTGGAAACACTTCACTCTGAATGCATGGATGGGTCAAGGTCCTGGGACCGTACTTCTGAATAGAAGATTCTCCCTCAGGGGCACTTTCAGTTTGCTAAGTGAACATGCCAAGGTAGTATTGTATTGAGAGTGACTTTTCCTCCTGGAACATTTGCAGCGACATCACAACATTTAATCACGTGCAGATTCAGATATCCAAGTTACAAATTAATGTACATTGTGGTATCTGTATAAAAAGGATTAAGATAATTATTACCTAAGTCAAACATATAACATGAATCTATGTAGTATGCCAGAATGTAATGTATAAACCCTTTATTTGAAAAGTCTTTAGATACTGATATGTTTACTGAACTCTCTCACTCTTTCTTTCTTTCTTTCTTTCTTTCTTTCTTTCTTTCTTTCTTTCTTTCTTTCTTTCTCTCTCTCTCTCTCTCTCTCTTTCTCTCTCTCTCTCTCTCTCTCTTTCCTTCCTTCCTTCCTTCCTTCCTTCCTTCCTTCCTTCCTTCCTTCCTTCCTTCCTTCCTTCCTTCCTTCTTTCTTTCTGTTTTTTTGAGATAGGGTCTCACTCTGTTGCCCAGGCTGGACTGCAGTGACCTTATCTCAGCTTACTGCAACCTCCCCGTCCTGGGCTCAAGCAATTTTCCAGCCTCAGCCTCCAGTGTAGCTTGGGACTACAGGCGCGAGCCACCAATGCCCGGCTAATTTTTATATTTTTTGTAGAGCCAGGGTTTCTCTGTGTTGCCCAGGCTGGTCTTGAACTCCCGAGCTCAAAGTGATCCGCTCGCCTCAGGCTCTCAAAGTACTGGAATTACAGGCATGTGCCACTGCGCCCAGCCTGAACTCTCTTTCCTATAGTTTTTTTTCCTACATGTAGATAACTATAATATAATAGTAAATATTTGTGTGCATCCAAATAGCTCTAAATAGTATGAGAATTTGCTCTTTTTTTTTTAAAAACTGTGTTTAGCTTATTTAGTGATGTGAATGACTTGATCAACTGTAGTTCTATCAGGTTGTACTTTTCTTTGGAAAAAGTTATTTCTCTTTTTGAAGAATAGATTTTGCAGAATGGAGATAGAGTAGGGGAAGCAGACACTTCAAAGTGTGGAAACATGAGGAAACTTCAGAGTTTGTAAGCAATTCAAGGGGCCTCTTAAGGGAGAGGAAATGACCAGAGTTGGGTGGCAGGGAGGTGAAGAGAGAGAGAGAGGAGAACACTGAGGGAAAAAAGAAGGAAAAAGAGAAAAGTTATTTTTGTTAACAATATAATAAATAATAAATATTTTGTGTATTAAGTAGTTATTAAAATAAATGGCTAACTCATGTATTGCTCTCCAGCTGTCCTGGTTCTCTCTGCCTTTCTTTGCATGCTGAAACATTGAGTGTCCTTACATCTGGGAAGTACATCTGGCAAGAAAATGTTTATGATTCCTTTGCTGCTGTTCAAATTCTTAACCTGCTACTAGACTGTTTTTGGAGATGAACTTTTTCCTAAAAAGGCCTTGCTGGTATTGTTTGGAACGAACTTTAGGATCATAATTTTCCAGAAAAAGCAGTTGCCTATTTAAACATTTATTTGACGATAGCATACTCATGTACCTTTTTGTTATCATTACTGCCATTTTATGTAGTCATTAATTATTACAAAACTGAACTTTAGTTCATGTTAGGATCCTGTAGCTATGACCATCATTTTACCTATTTGAAATTTAAATATTCCCTGTCCAATATTATGTCCATTTTACCAGAGGCTGGAAATTCTATTCTCAAATTAGTGATCTCATCGTTTAAATAATGACTATGGTCCTCAGCAGCAGAGGAAAAACAACATTTGTTGAATCTGACAACTTGATATATTCTTTCTGTTTAGCCTTATTGATGAGGATATAGAGACTCTTGGAGCCTTGCAGTTGGCGGGGACCTGTGAGTCCCATAGGCAACCTCCCGTGTTGGCAAGCTCTTTCCCCACCCCATCCAGAGTACAGGAAAATCTACTGTTTCCTTAAACACACACACAGGCAGGAGTCTCATTATTTTATGGAGTATCAAAGTCCATCATTGAACAATTTGATTGCTAAGCAGTTCTTTATGACAGTTAACTAAAAGCTGTCGTGCACCATTTGTCCTGTTTCTGTCCCTTAGAGCAAAATAAAACAGAGCTATTCAATTTTCATATAACAGTCCTGAAGGTAGAGGGGTCTACCCAAATCTTCCATCCCTAATGAGGCAGACCTGGGCATATAAATGTGAAGACTGTGGTTTTCTTGATAAGACCATGCCAACTACAACACAACTTTTGAGATTCTATTACGTACCAGGCATTGTTAGAGTCTTTAATACATTTTTTTTCTATTCCTCGTTCTAACTCTGCACTGCTGTATGTAATATCTTCAAGATATAGACATCAAAACTGAGAATCAGAGAGTTAAATAGCCACCTAAGATAATAGGACAATAAACAGTGGAGGGGGAGTATGCTTTTAGTTCTGTCTAAATGGAAGCACATCATCTTTTTCATCACATCATAGTTTCTCTCCAGTGTCTTGTGCTAATTAGTATTTGCTTCTAGAGGAATTATGTTTCTCATAATATAATTCCTAGGCTTGAATCTTGCTGGGCATTGCTTCTCCCCTACCCACCCCTAATTTATTCCAATTGTTATTATTTCCAATAAACCACTGATGCAAATTCAAGCATGATCTGTGCAGGTGGGAACTGGACTAGCAGATTTTCCATGAAACATTACTATGCCACTTACTTCCCAATAAGTTGTATTAGTTATATTAAAATACTGCTAGCAAAATATAATTTATTATTTAGTACTATATATGTATGTGTGTGTGTGTGTGTGTGTGTGTGTGTGTGTGTGTATATATATATATATAAAAATTTTTTTTTTTTTGAGACAGAGTTTCTTTCTGTTGCCAGACTGGAATGCAGTGATGTGATCCCAGTTCACTGCAACCTCTGCCTCATGGGTTCAAGTGATTCTCCTGCCTCAGTCTCCCAAGTAGCTGGGATTACAGGCGTGCGCCACCATGTCTAGCTAATTTTTGTATTTTTAGTAGAGACAGGGTTTCACCATGTTGGCCAGGATGGTCTTGATCTCTTGACCTCATGATTTGTCCACCTTGGCCTCCCAAAGTGCTGGAATTACAGGTGTGAGCAACCGCGCCCAGCCATATATATCTTTATGAATGTATGAGTAGCAAGATCTAGTGGTGAACTCAATAATCATCTTAATTTTGAAGTATGAAGCATAATGACCATTTTGAGATTTTCACAGAAATTATAATGTGATAGTGAAATATCTGTGTCTACTATTGTTGACATAGTTACAGGTACTGCCAACACTACTGTTGTGTTTTGCCTACATTCATAATGAAAAGAAATGTTAAATTTCTGCCAAAAGTTAGTGAAAATAATGCTTTTTCCCCTTTCAAATTTGTGTACACCCTGAACTCTATTCATGAACTGCTTGGACAACTGTGAATAAGTTAGCTCATCCTTAAGCTCTGGTTAACTAAAATTACTAAGGTTTTTTTATACAAGCAATATCCCCATGGAATTTATTAGTTACCCTACAAGCAAGGTTTAACATTTATCTTTTTACATTTTGATCTTTTTATTAAGAGTATCATTTTAGTTTATTAAGATAATTTTGCATCTTTAGCCATTGCTATTTCTCCTAGCTTTAGGACATACGTTCCAGGTTTAGCCAACTTCCCCATTTAAAACACATTAGGACTGGGTTGTGAAATAATTCCGCAAACACGATGTTAGAAGCCTTTCTGGGTGACAAAATCTTATTAATAATCACTTTTGGGATATAAGTGCCCAAGGAATGCCTAGTCTACATAATTATAGAAACAAGCCAAGGTGTCATGAGGCCAAATACCTTTTGAAGATGAGCTATATTGGAAGCATCCCTATTAATTAATTGTATCACAATCCAGTGATACAATTGAAAATAAAACAGAGGCTAAGTTTTTTTAGTGAATTGTGCAGGTTCCTAGTGTTTACTATGCTATTTTCTGAGAGTCTATCTTGTCTCTGTTTAACAGATTGTTCCATAAAATGACTGGAGATTCAACTTCAATGTTACTTATGTATAAATCTCAGGATGTAATTTGCCTTTTCTGAGAATTAGGATAACTCTCTTTAAGCTATAATATGATTTTCTTGAGTCTAGATATTTTAGGTCATTTGAAATAATAAAATGTACATATTATGTCTCATAACCTGGTCCTCTTCCTTTCTTCCTCTTTCCATTACTTTCTTCCTTCTATCCTTCCTTCTGTATTTATTGAATGTGAAATTATGTCAGCTACTGGGGTTATACAGATAAGTAAGGCATACTTCTTGAAACCAAAGAGCTCACATTTTGTCTTCTATAAAAACACAGACCTCCTTGGGCTTAATATCTCAATAGGTGGTGCATCTCAGAGGATCCCATCATTTTAGCAATGATGATTTTCCCCCCTCAGGATGCAACCTGGTTAGTTTTCATCTTCTTCCAATTCTTCCCAGCATTAAACTTCTAGCATATTTGAGAGCTGTATTTGAGTTGTTTTTGATAGCCAGCTATTAACATTAAACCTTTTTATTCCATTCTTAATATTTATCCTTTAGCATTTTTAGGAAGTTTCAATTAAATCTGGCTTTAGCTTTCTAGCTTTCCAAACAAAGCTTTCCTGGCGTATATAATTTGTCTTTTATCTTTGGTATACATTCATTTTATCAATGAGTGAATTTCAGAGTTTCCAGTACAGTCACTCCTTCCTGCCTTAGTTTTCCACTAATTTTATTATTGAAATTTGTTTAACTGTTGGTTTAGTGTGCTAAGAATCTCTGAATACAGACAGAATATATCCATTAAACAATCAAATCATGAAAGAAAACTATCACATTTGCATTGTATGTGATATAGTTTGGATATGTGTCCCTGCCCAAATCTCATGTCTAATTGTAATACCCAGTGTTGAAGGTGGAGCCTGATGGGAGGTGATTGTATCATGGGGGCAGTTTCTCATGAATGGTTTAGACTATCCCCCTAGTGCTGCTTCCATGATAGAGTCCTCACAAGATCTGGTTGTTTAAAAGTGTGTAGCACCTACCCCTTCTCTCTCTTCTTCCTGCTCCAGCCATGTGAGGTGCTGCTTCCACTTTGCCTTCCACTCTGATTGTAAGTTTCCTGAGGCCTCCTCAGAAGCTGAGCAGATGCCACCATGCTTCCTGCACAATATACAGAATCATAAGCCAATTAAACATTTTTCTATTTATGAATTACCCAATCTCAGGCATTTCTTCTTAGCAGTGCAAGAACTGACTAATACAGTATATAAATTTGCTGATTATCAATGGAAAATTTTAAATTTATAAACACTTAATACATGTTCATTTAGGACAACCATTTAGTAAGTGGACAAGATTTTAATTTTAGCCTTGTCTTTTTTTTTTTTTTAACTCCTCTTTCTATGCTTTACAATAATTTTTGGTACGATAAGATGCTCCCTTAAGCAGTATTTTAGCATTATTTACTCTTCTCATTGATTTATTTAGAATGTTTAAATATTGATGAGCTGGATACAGTAATACTCTTGTGAAATCTATCATAAGTGCAGAGTGGAAATATTAGCAAATTTGATCATTTAATGGTAAGTTCATTTTTTCTTTTCCTCTTGTATTCAGTAGGAAAAGTAATGTAATAATGTGATAGTAAGTAAATGATAAAATATATTCACAAAGATAATTTAAAGAAGTGGGTATTTTTGCCATTCCCATTTGAGATGTTTTTGGGTTTATCTTGGGTACTTTGGGTAGTTCTGAAGTTTAAAAATAAAACATTGCAATCTGTAAATATATAAAGTAAAGCAGTATTTTTGTCTGCTTTTGTCACCAAGCATTCCTATCCTTTTGCTACCTATGTGTGTAAGTCAATGCATTCTATGGCCTAAGAACTCTTCTTTGCCCTAAGAACTCTTCTTTGACCAAACGCAGAATTTCTAAGGAATCTCATATGAAAAGGAACATTCACCAAGTTGGCCAGCTTAATCTGATCAATCTGGGGTTCCACAGTGAGCATGGTGATTTCAGATGTCATAACTAGGTCACCCTCATATCTCTGTGTATGTTATATGCAAGTATTTATACACACCTGTATAAACTCACTTGGTCTTCCACAGTAAACTGCAAACATTTTTCTTTGCCGTTATCTGCCTTCTTGCTCTGTTTTGTTAAGTGTGGTCCCTAAGGAATTACCAGAGTAAAGCAATTAAAACCTAGATACAGTACATTAAATATCCTCTAAAAGTATTTGTGGCATTTATATAGCATGACCACCTGGAGGGAATTTTCAACAACTGTCTCAGATCACAGTCTACTAAGTGATCCCTTGTTGTGTCCACAAGATGAAATGAAGTGTGAAACATTTATTGAATCAGTTTAAAGATACTTGATTTTGACTTTCAAGCATTTCATCCTCTTTTGTTCAAATTATAGAAATCATTTAGGCAAAGGAGCTGAATTACCTTAATCGTCATGTCTACCTTCTGTATTTATTTGAATATTTCATTAGTTAAACATAGTTTTTATTTTTCTCTGAAACAATTCCAATGGTAAGCTATTTTCCTCAGTAGTCAAAAGGGCAGGGGATGACATTCTTTACTAGCTTAATTTTGCATCGTAGAGCTACACAAGCAGAATTCTACCTACATTCTTGGTCAAGGTGATGCAGGGATTTTCTCAGCCCCTTCGTCAGACTCATGTCAGGGGTGAATGCTTACCCTGGCAGAAGGTAGGATATGAGTGAGCAAGTGTAGGACTGGGCACCAGAGGGAGCAAGCTCTATGCGGGGCCCACAGTCAGACCAGGTATGAGTGAGCTAGTGTGGGACCTGGCTGGCTGCTCCAGGTGCTGGCGGGAGAAAGCTCCATGCAAGGCCCAGGTGTGGGTGCCCACAACCCTGAAGCCCTGGAGGTGGTGTTACAGTGCTCCCTTAGTTATGCAGTCTGATGGACGGCTGTGTGTTAACAACTCAGTTGGACCCTGCCTCATCCTGTGAGATGGCTGCCCTCCACTGGCAAGGGCAAAGGGCCAGTGTGACAGCCTTTCTGGGTACCTGCATTCTGTGGATCCCAAGCACTTATCTGGCATTCAAGAGGAATGAGGTCATGTGGACACTTGAAGGAAGGTGAAGGTAGAGATTTTTATTGAGCGTTGGGAATGGCCCTCAGTAGAGAGGGGAGCTGGAGATGGGATGGAAAAGGCAGATAGTTCTCCCTTAAGTCTGGCTGTCTCTTCCTTGAAGTCAAGCTGTCTCTTCTTCCCCAAAGTCTGGCCGTCTTCCTTCCGAAGTCAAGCTATCTCTCTCTCTGCTACCTACTGAGTCTGGGATCTTTATAGGCATAGGATGGAGGGTTGGGGCAGACTGCAGGTAGTTTTGGAAGAGGCAACATTTGATTGCTAAAAAGGCATTCAGAAAGAACCAACTGGGAGAGAGTGGGCAAACAGGAATAGAAGTTCTCACTTTGGGCTATGGGTTTCAGGCTGCTTTGGCTTGAAGGTGGTGTTTCACTGGGGACCCAGGCCTGTCTATCTAGAATTTCTCTTACTCCTGCCTGTATCAAAGGCTTATTAGACAATGATAATGCTGGCCACCTACTTAGCAGTATTTGAGAGGCTCCAAGAAAATTCTTCCAAATATCCAACAGCCCACAGGCAAATGTCCTATACTCCATCATCAGTTGGTCTAATCTTTCTGCGAATTCTTGCCTGAAGGACTACATTAAGTCATAAATTACCTAGTGGGAATTCATTTTGTCAAAGCAGATTATATTCGCTGAAGCAGGGATGTTGGATCAATCAAGTCTTGGACACTTGGAAAGTGAAGGAACACTGGGAGAATGATTGTATTCAAGAAATGACAGGATGAAGAGCAAAGACAATTTTGAAAAGTTTGAACTATATAGTGATTTCACTATCTGTGACTTTTTTTTCTTTTTTTTTTTTCGAGACGGAGTCTCGCTCTGTTGCCAGGCTGGAGTGCAGTGGTGTGATCTCGGCTCACTGCAACCTCTGCCTCCTGGGTTCAAGCTATTCTCCTGCTTCAGCCTCCTGAGTAGCTGGGACTACAGGCACGTGCCACCATAATCCCAGCTAATTTTTGTATTTTTTAGTAAAGACGAGGTTTTACCATGTTGGCCAGGATGGTCTTGATCTCTTGACCTTGTGATCCGCCTGCCTCAGCCTCCCAAAGTGCTGGGATTACAGGTGTGAGCCACCGCACCTGGCCACTATCTGTGACTTCTTACCCAATTCCTGTCAACCAGTATTACTGAGTCTTCAAAGAAAGAGTACCCGATGAAGGAGGCAGGTTGAGGTAGGGCCCCAGAGAATAGAAGAATGGGCATTTTCGTAGACCATTAAGTGCAATTAGATAAGAATAGATAAATCTGGACATTTCTGCAATTGTATGTTAGAAAAAAATCTAGGTAGCATGTCTTTGAGTATTATCACCTTCCAGAAGATGCAAGTGAGCTTGGGAGAACACTGGGGCAGGTTAAGTCACACAGCCTAATTTCTTTCTAAGTCCACTTGAATACTTACTTAGCATCCTCTGCATATAAAGTCCAAGTAAAATTCATTTAGTTTCTGTATTGCCACTTCGTCATTAAATCTCTCTTTTGGGTCAAATTTTTCTCTCAGATTTGCAGCCACTGCTTCTCTTGACCTCCATAAAGTGGGAAATGTCCGTGTACTGCCAAGTTTTCGGAGTCCTCGCTGCCCATAGCAATCAAATGAGATGATTGCCTCAGTCCTAAGCCTTGGTCTTGGAGAAGGGTAGAGCATACTTTGAACCAGAAAACAAAATAAAAGAAAAACAAACAGCCACGTGAGGTATGTGAGATGTCAGTTTCTCTTTGGAGAAATGTAAGATAGATATCTGACTCTAAAGCTCTATCTTTGAATGAAGGTTTCTGCGACTTGCTTTTAGGGTCACACTGTCCCTTCCTTGGATTACTGGGAATCATAGCCCTAGCAAACTCAGTTTTCCCCGATCTGATGATAAAGGATGCACATTAAAATTGTACTAAGTTATTTTTGCCTTCTCCAAAGTTACTTCAAAATAGTTTGTAAATAACACAGCTATTTTTTAAAACACCCCCTTCAAATCAATTACAAACGATTCTGAATAGTTTGATTATTTGCTTCAAATGATGTTCAGGATGTTTTACAACACCTGGAGGACAGCACTGCATTTGAGAGTTGACTACCTTAAATTGGCTTTTTCAAGCGATTCTTTACATGACTTGTCTGCTGTGCTTGCCCACACGTAATAGCTTTTCAATTGTTGCTTTAACCACATTGACTGATTTAACAAAAGAGTTGCAACATCACTTAATTCTGTTGTATATTTCAGTTAATTCTGAGTTTTTCCAACTAAAACAGAATGGGGTGGTTGAGTATTTTTCTTTTGCTGATACAGTGACCAACCTTAAAATTTACAGAGATTCACTGGATTGACTTGGACGACCACCAGTAATACCAGAAGTGGCTAAATAACTGGGACAAAAGCATTTATTCCTTAGATGCGTTTACAGGATGACTAGTCTATGCTGTTTTTTTTTTTTTTTTTTTTTTTTTGTCCCCTTTCTAGGAAAATGCAAAAAGTGCTTTTCTTTACACCATTGGACAAATTGCTTCAGGATAAATTGAATCCTGTTTACAGTTCAGTAGTTTTATGTAATCAATTTTTTTAAACCTGAGTTTCAAACAGAAACGCTTCAATCATGTCAAAAACCTGAGTAGTTCTAAAAGTCCTCCTTCTCCTAAATGATACAACTATAAAGAGTAGTGTAACTTTTGTGGGTCCAAGCTTGGGCTCTACTCTTTACTCAAATGTGGTCTTGAACAAGTCCCTAACACTCTCTCAATGTCAATGCCTTCATTGGGCATAATTATATTTACCTTGGTTTTTTGTTTGTTTGTTTTCTGAAAGTCAAATGGCACAATATGAATGTACTCTGTGTATTTCAAACGTTAATAAACATTGAGTTGTGGTTTTAATAATTCTTGTTCTCTTCTTCATAAAGTGGTCAACACCCTCACCAGTGAGCAATCCTCTCTGTGAGCTTTATTGTATCGGCAATAAGCTGAATGATGGCAAAAGGAGGACAAAGAGGGCTGTCAAAGGAGACAAAGGAACAGTGAGGGCACAGGAAGAAAGGCTGGCATATGGTGTGGAGGGGGAGGGGCAAGGCACGAAGATACTGGTCAGTGGAAGAAACACACACATGCACACCCCATGCTTCTCCACAAGTAGCTTTTATATGTTAAAAAAAAAAAAGTGGATAGTAGGTTTAAAATGTCTCTGATCTCTTTTGCCAAATCTTGCCCTATAAAACTAATTGTCAATTTCAGATTGACAGCTGCAGCCATGACTGCTTAAACAAGTGTAACCTCTGTCTCATCTTCCCAGTTAAAATAAGTATTTAAGTGATACCTTTTAGATTTGTTCTTAAGCTTTTACATGTAATTATCTATTTAAAAAAAATTCTGTAAATCCACCAAATGCAAGGTTTCAGGTGGTGCTCTGGCATGCTGGGTGTGTAAGCAGTTCTGGAAATGCCTTCCAGGTGGCATTATCAATACATTTCTCAGCCTCCAAGTATGGTGCTAGGTCTATTTGAGGTTCTGGTTAAAATGCAGATTCCTGAGACCCACTTCAAACTGACCAAATCAATGCCAGTTCGGGTAACGCCTGGGCATCTGCATGCTGTATGAGATTTTTTAGGGGATTGCTACTCACACCCCAGGGTGAAGATCACCAGCTACAGGGCCCTGGGACCAGATCAGTCTCAGCTGCAGCAGACCAGGCTGCCTGGGAAGCCCAAGGCTCCTGGGTTGTTGGTAAAGAGCCTTCTCCTTGGAGGAAAGGTAAAGGGTTCTCAGCCCCTCATTTCCTCAGTCCCTTCTGAATTAAAAGACTGGAGACGCTCCATAGGCAGGTTCCTCTCTTGTTTCTTTGCCTTTTATTTATAATCTCGAACGTCACTCGAACCTCTCTGTGTCAGCTTGCTGTTTTAGTTTTGGTTACGGTTGGTGAGTCACAGAAAACACAAGCCATTTTTATCTGCAACTAGGACTACTATCTGTGCATTTGGGCTAAAGGAATCCCTTTTTATGATTTAGGAGAAATGCTGAAGAGAAAGAAAACTTGATATTTAGCGCAGGGGCTAGTGTCATGCATCAATCTACATCAAAAGACCAGAGGCTTCCGGCCCTCCCCCACTCACTGTCTGAAGCCTTCACAAGCCTCAGACCATGCTCAGCCAAAGGAAATGGGCGGAAGTGTATTTTTCATAGGAATTAACTCTTGCAGCCAAACAGGCAAATCAGGTTGCTTTAGATTCTCTACCTCATAAATGGCTATGTTGTGCTTTTCTTGTCCACACTGGTGTTCTGTTTTGTTATAACTTCGCAAATTCAATGAATAGCTTGTAGGTGGGAGCGAAAGAAAAAGCCCATGGAATCTTTATTGCTTATTTTTTTTTTAATCCATGGAGTAAGACAAAGAATGTGACTGCATTTTTATTTATGGTCAATAAGCCCAGATGAATATGTGGTAAAAGTTGTGCAGACTGCCACAAAGCAAATCACCATGTCACAAGAAATATTATTAAATTCTATAATTTCCTTTTCTGAAAGTAGTTCCTCTGTATGGAGTTGGAGAAAGAAAATTACATTCAATATTCACCTTAACTGAAAGGCAGCTGAGTGTGGTGGCTGATATCCTATAAATAGCAGATCTGTGACCTCATTCCTGTTCTCTCTCTGCCTAGCTGTTTCCAGTTGCAAGTAGAATAGAAAATTGTCAATCATCTGGGCATATAGGCCAGCTTATTTGGATAAATCTGGCCCAGTCCTTGTTTTTCTTTAGTGATGTTGGTACTGTACCTCTGTTTAAGCAAAAGCCTTCTGTGCTCTGTGTCTGTTGCTGTTTGCCTGCACTGCCCAGGTAATTGCAGCTATGTGGAATTGGCCTAACGTGACCTTGGAAAACTGCTTAACCTTTTGGAGCCTCAGGTTATTCATCTGTAAAGTGAATATTGTAGCTGCCTCTCCTCATTTCAATGGAATGCTTTGAGAATTGATTAGATAGTGTGCATAAAGCAAGTTGACCTCCTCAAAAAGGAATACAATGTATGATTTTATTTCTGGTCTCAAAGCTAGCAGGCCAGGCCTCTCCAGTACAACGTGGTCATTATCTGTGCTTTTGGACTGCCTGGAGAGGAAATTCACACCATTCAGGGCAAAACAATCCACTCCAGTTTCTAAATGGTGGGGATTGTCTATCTATGGAACACAAATTCAACAGATGGTTGCCAACCTTCCACTTGATTTTGTGGCCCTTTAAACTGTGTTCATTAAAACTTCAACTTGCAGACAACTTTGTAGAGACTTGGAGAGATGTATGAATGACAGTTTGTGATATAAAGGATATAGCCCATATGAGGCATGAATGTCTTATATCTCTGATTCTCAGAAGCTGTTGTTAAATTAACATGTAAAACAGCAAACAAATACTCTATCAATAACTAAAAGTGCGTAAGTTGTTTCTCACATGTTTGTGAATATCCTACTGATGTCAACACTTTGGAACTTCGCTAACAAGTATGTTTTGAGGAATTTGAGTACAACCATGTTTCATGTTTAATTTCAAGTTCCTTTTTTTCAGAAGGCGGAACACAAACTTGAACCAAGGTTTTGGGGAAACAGAGACTGAATCTGTTTCTGTTTTTGTTTTATAAACTTTGCAGAGATATATAATGCCATAGCACTTTTTATTTAAGGCTGGCAGAATTTGTTGATTCTGCTTTTCTCATGTGGGCATGCATGCAAACATGTATTTACTATTTAGCCTGTGGAGTTTGTATTTATTTAGCAAATGCCTTGTTTTATTGAGTATTTTGACTATTTTCTTGGACCATTTTGTTGGAAGAAATAAATGTGGTACTTTAAATGATTTATTTCTTTTTCTATCAACTTAGGAGCCAAAATAAAATTGACATTCTCAGAAAACAAAGGTGCTGTAGAACTCAAAAACATTTACCCTGAAATAAAAATTTGTGTTTACTTAGAGCTCAGTTTCTGTTGAAAAACAAACATCATAGACCCTCAGAAAGAGAAGAGAAGCCCCCTGCTGACACATTCTCTCATTGATTGATGATGTTGTCTTGGCAGAGCAGCTTCAGAAATGCAATCAGGGAACAAATGGGCCTGGTTTTATTCAATAAAATACCCTCTTAAAAAAAGAAAAGAAATCTTAAAATTCAAAGAATTGCATTTGAAACTGGTGAAATGTAATTCTGTGAGTTTATTCTTTGAAAAATAAAGAAAATGGAATTGCTCTTTGGCCTTATTCCTATGACATAAATCTGATTTGAAGGACACTGGGCCATACCATAAAGTGTAACATTATTCGAGAGATGCACATAAATGAGAGCCTGGTTCCTCAGTTTCCTACTGTATCTGCTCCTTCTGAGTCAATCAAGCCTAGCACCGGCCTGAGCTGAGAACTGTATGCTACTGAAGGGGCCACTGAGACGGTTATACAAGGCTAAGCATAGCCAAAGTTTATGAAACATTCACAGTGAGCCAGATACAGTGCATTATAGGTATTGACTCAAATTATCCTCGGGCTGGCCTACTATGATAGACTTCATTACACAGATGAGGAAATGGTACAGAGAGATTAAGTCACCAAAGATCACACAGCTAGGGAGGATCAAAGCTGGGATTTGAACTTCTGTAGACTGATTCTAGAGTTCGTCTCTTCACTGTTAGACTTACACCACCATCTTTCTTTATTAAAATAATAAATAAACGAACCCTTAATATATTGAAAGCTTTTAGTACAAAAATAATTTCTGAATTGTCATATTTCCATTTTCCAGTTTTAGGCATTCTTTCATTATTTTTTGCTATCTATTTCTCCAATGGGTTATATCTATTACTTTACTATATAATGCCTTTGAATCCATATGTAAGAATTTAACTTAGCTCATAAGTTGCTTTTTTGCTGCTGTAGAAGTTTATAAAATTATTTCCAGTGTAAATCTGTCCTCTATTTAGTTTTCATTTTTCCGTCCCAAATAAAAATGTATGTCTTACATTTTTCGAATTATAATTCTAACTTTTTATAGTCATATCTGTGTTGTCCTCTGTAGTCTAATGTTTTGTGTGTTTTGGAGGTCATAGGGATTGGTGTCTTTTTAATGTGGGTGTCCCTTCTTCACCGCTACCCCCCCTATTTGGGGAATTATGTTTATGTTTTAGTTCTCCATTCATGCATTAGTAGAATTGTTTGTGATAATAAAAGGAAGTAACAAGAACTTCCTAACCATTTATAAAACATTAAAAGTGGAGTTTTGATATTTAAAAGAACATGTGTTGAAAGTTCAGTTTATGGGGATCCTTCCTTTAGGTCCTGACAGAATTTTATATTGTGCACAAGTGGGCTCTTGCTCTATTCTCTATTAGGGAATTTGACTCTACTCTCAAAGATTTCCAATTCAATGCTAAAAATAATTGAAAGGCTGGCACATTGATGCTCTTGTGGAGCAATGTGGAGCAAAAACTAAAAGGCAGGAGGTCTGAAGCTTTTGTGTCATTGCAACACTAGCCTGTTTCTGCACTGTTTTAGTCAGTTTGGGGTTCTGTAACAAAATACCATAGACTGCGTGACTTAAACAACAAGAATTTATTTCTCACAGTTCTGGAGGCTGGTAAGTCCAGGATCAAGGTGCAGGGCTGATTTCACTTCCCAATGATGGCTTTCTTCCTGACTTGCAGATGGTTACCTTCTCCCTGTGTCCTCACACAGCAGAAAGAGATAGAAAGTAAACTCTCTGATGCTCATAAAAGCAATAATCTTATCATGAGACTCCCCTTCTATGACCTCATCTAAACCTAATTACCTCACACGTATCATGACATTGGAAGTGAATAACCTGAATTACCTCACAAATATCATAACAGTGGGAGTTAGGGCATCAACATGTGAATTTCTGGGGGACACAATGCAGTCCATAGCACTCACCCACAGTCTTTTCTGATGCCAGGCTGTTGATATGGAATCTTCCCTTAAATTCTCTTCTACAATGAAAATTTGATCAGTTCTTGCAAGATGGTGTTGACTCTAGTAACAATAATTTCAAAATAAAGGTCTAGCAACAACAACAACAACAACAACAAAAACTTCATTAAATGAGAGAATAAGTTTGAGTCGTCCAGGTCCCTTCATTTGAAATTCAAAAGCTCACCTACCAGGTAGAGGGACTTCCTGGAATGCTGGGGAGTGAGTTGACTGAGTGTGCATCCTGAGCAACTGTGCTCTAGATTACTTCTATTTCCTGGAGCACAGTGTTTTCTTTTAGACAAGTAACACAACATAACTGAGGATCAAATTTATTTTTGAAGTTTTGATAAAAATTCAGCAAGCAAAACCTTTTAAAAATGCCATACATGCCATGAACTAAGATGAATTGATAGTGAGTACTCCAAAGCATTTTATCCAGAGAGTGCATAACATTTTGAAACCCATCATTAGGAAGAGATGCTATTACTGGAATTTATTAGACAACTAGAATAAAATAAGAAATGTAGTAAATATCTCAGTGAGGACTTCTGGGAATTGAGTCTTCTGTAGATGGCTTTTAGGTTTTCCAATTTTGTTTGCCCTTTTAGGTAAAATATCAATAGTTCATGATGAAATTATTGAAAAAAATCCTGAGTGCCTAATTTTCAATCTCTTACTTTCCATCCTAGAACCATATGAATTGGTAAGACTTTCAGTTGTCTTGGTTACTTCTGCTTAGAGACAGTAAATGTAGGTATTTCTTGGAAGACGTTTGGCAGAAGCAAGAAAAGAGAGAGTGGCTTGAAAGAAAACTATGGTTAAGGGAAGGTTTAAGTTAAAACTAGTTTTAATCAGAAGATCCAGGTCTCATTTCTTCATTTATGGTTATTTACAAAGTTATTGTAAGTAAATGAAGCTAATTGTCTGCTACTTGGTAGGCATTGTAATATCCCCTCGAGATGCAAAGACAACTTTTATTTGTTTATATTTATGTTTATTTATAATTTCCATTGTTGCACAAATGATTTGAAGTAAGAGGAATATAAACTACCTTCAGGCTGCCCTTTGATCCCTTTAAGATCTCTTTAAGGGATCAAAGTCCATCAGAAGGTAGACTCAGCTATAGAAAAATGACAATACAATGTGGGTAAGTGCTGTTACGAAGAGATGGGCAAACCGCTTTGGGAACATAGTGGGTATAGTAACTCTATTAACAATCTGTTAACTTTGAGTTGCTTCTTTCATTGATTCCTTAAAATTTATGTGATTCTATTACATGCCCCAAGAGGAGTTTAAGTTCCTGGACTAAGCAAAAAATTGGGAGTAACACAGGATATAATCTGCCTAGGGAAGGAGTCCTGCTACATTTTCTCAATTCAGGGGCAATTTTTAGTCTTTCTGAATCCCCACAGGGCAAAAGCACACATGATCTAGAATCAGTCTCCAAATATTTTAAGCTTATGTATGAGCATTGACTATGCCCAGAAGTCCTGGGTTAAGCAATGACTCTTCTCCTGAGATCCTACTATTAACAGGGGAAGTATATTGATCTTTGAAACATTTCAGTTATGGCAGTGATAGCTGTGTTTGTTTCCTTTAGGAAAAAAAGGAAAACTGGGGGAGGGGAGCTAAGGATTCAAGGAGTGCAAATACTCTTCTGTGGTATGTGTTCTGCCTGTACAGAACTTCTTTTCCCTATTCTGTATTCATTATATGTAGTTTTCTGTAGTTGAGACCAGAATGTGATGCTAAGTAGAGACACAGGTAATTATCTGATTTCCTTTCTTACTTTGGCAAATGAATACATGTTTGGTTGAAGCTGATTGTGAGCCACTTAACGTGAACAGGTGAAGTCAAATTTTGTAATGTTGGGCAATAATATTTTCTGTTGTACTAGTAGGTTTAAAAGTTATAATTATGTACATTTCATATTACAGCTTCTTCTACACCTTCTGTTAAATGTAAATTCATACTGAGTCTCAGCAAATTAGGTCTTTTGTTTCATTCCTGCAAGAGGATAAACGATGAAAAGTTTTAAAATAGGAAACCCAGAGATTTTTCTTTTTTTTCTTTTTTTTTTTTTTTGTTTGAGACAGAGTCTCACTCTGTCGCCCAGGCTGGAGTGCAGTGGCATGATCTCGGCTCATGCCAACCTCCATCTCCCGGGTTCAAGTGATTCTCCTGCCTCAGCCTCCCGAGTAGCTGGGACTACAGGCGCCTGCCACCACACCTGGCTAATTTTTTGTATTTTTAGTAGAGACGGGGTTTCACCGTGTTAACCAGGATGGTCTCGATCTCCTGACCTCATGATCCGCCCACCTTGACCTCTCCAAAGTGCTGGGATTACAGGCGTGAGCCACCATGCCCGGCCAACCCAGAGATCTTTCATATTCTCTTCTCCAAGGTGTGTTGTGGAGGGATTCACTGGCAAATCAACTTATTTATCACACTAATACAGAGGTCAATATATTTCTGACTGCCTGTTGTAGCTCCCAATAGAAAGTGTTAAAAGTATTTTCTGAATGGAGTGATGACAGATGTCACCAAAATGTCTGTAAAAATTGTTATAAATTAGTTCTTCTTGGCATGTGCGTGCACATACACAACACACAAACACACAGATGTAAAAGATGGCAGAAATGCTTCTCTTATTTGGGAGGGAGTTCAAGGTAGCTTGAAATTTAGTAATTATCCAAGTACTTGCTAAGAAGTAGGCGGCATTTTTCAAATTCCAGAAGGAATCACTGCAAGGGGGGGACTAGAGAGCTAGCTAGGAGAGTGAGAATTGTATCTTGGGGGAGGGGAAGAGAAGGGACAGTTTTTTATACCTTTCTTTTATAGGAAAAAAGAGCAGCCAGCAGAAACTAGATGAGGATCAACATGGGGTGAGGGTGGAGGGGTAGCAACTGCTGAGACAGTCAATAGGCAGATTGTTCATCACGCATTGCCAGAAGATTAGCTGAGCAAATGCACAGACAATGCTGATTAGTGACTTGAAATGCATCAGTTCTTACTGGGGAGAACAAAGACGGTCAGATCACTGCCCTACAGCCTAACGGCAGTAATGGAACCTAGCTATGCTCAACATAATGTTTAGAGCTGAGAAATGTGGGCAACGTGTCTATTTGTTTGTATTCACTAAATTTCTCTCATCTCGGGAATGGCCTCAAGAGATACATATCTTATTTCTCCCAGGTTCTCAAGAGACAGCAGTCTTATAATCACACCCCTGCATATTTCAGCCCCTTGTGAGTTGTGTATTTCTTTCCACTTAATCTGAGAAGGCAGATATCATTGAATTGTCATAACTTGGCCTCTTTTTTTACACTGACCTTGCAAATGCAGGTAATCATATTTGAAAAAACAATTTAATGCCTCTCACATTATATTATTTACTTATATAAAGAACTGCTATCAACAGTTATAACTATATTTGAATATTTTAAAGTTAGGAAGTAAAGTGAAAAATAGTTCCTTTTTATGTTTTCTGTTAATATTTTTCAGACAAAGCCTGTGTATTATTTGTTTTATCTTGACCTCCTTTCTTATTATGAATTCAGAGACCTTTAGTGCTTTATTTCCATCACCCCCTTTTGGAGCTTTGTTTTGGGCACCTAGGAAATAGAATATGACCCTGGGTTGGCATTAATTCTGAGATACTAGAAATTTTCATAAGATACTCTTTATGTGATATTACTGTATCCATCAAACACAGCCTTTCCATGTAGTTGATATTATAATTAAACCTAATAATAGCATATCCCTTTACATTTTCTTTACATATGTAAAAATAGTCTTAGTGTTATTTATAGATTTGTGTTAGTCTTTATTAGAAGCCTTTTTTCTTTGGATAAAAGAGCTTTACTTTACTCATAATGCTCTTAACAGGATTCATCGAGAAGAAAAGCACCATAAGGCTGATGTGTCTTTCTCAATCCTCATTGACATTTTATACCTTATTGGCTTGCAGTTTCTCTTTCTCTTTTGTTCTTTTTATTTTTCTAAATGCCTAACCCTTTCTTATTTCTTACTTGCTTTATTTTTTTACTTACGAACACCTGATTATTTTAGGAGACTCTTCTCTAAATTAGAAAAGCTTTCAAAAACCAGATTATTTTCTGGGAATACAATTTTCCTTTTTTCCCTCATTTTTTTTTTCTCTTTTCTGCAGTTAAGCATGTCATTGTTAACATGTAAACAGTTTGGAAAGAATTATTTGCACCACATTTAAGAGAGAGCAGATTGTTAACCATAATATATAAAGAACTCTCACAAATGAATATTTTAGAAAAACATACAAAAATCCAATGACAAAAGGAGGCAAAGGCTATAAATAAATAATTCAGAGATGAAGTGCAATAGGTAACAAACATAAAAAAGTCATTCTCACTGATAAATCATATTAAATGGAGATTGAAAATAAAATCCTCATCATATTGACAAAAATTATAAAAGATGGGTAACATCCAATATATGTTAGAACATATGGAGAACAGAGTAATGGCATAATTTGTTAGTGCTTTATTTTTAATCAACCTGACAATATCTATCAAAATGTAAAATTGTATACTTTTTCATCTGTTATGTCTTTTCCAAAAATTTATTCTATGGAAAACTCAGATATGAACATCAATAACTTTTCCATATCTTTTTTTCCTCTTTCAAGATTATTTATGCAAACTATCACAAGAACAGAAAACCAAACACCGCATGTTCTCACTCATAGGTGGGAACTGAACAATGAGATCACTTGGACTCGGGAAGGGGAACATCACACACCGGGGCCTATCATGGGGAGGGGGGAGGGGGGAGGGATTGCATTGGGAGTTATACCTGATGTAAATGACGAGTTGATGGGTGCAGCAGACCAACATGGCACAAGTATACATATGTAACAAACCTGCACGTTATGCACATGTACCCTACAACTTAAAGTATAATAATAATAAATTAATTAAAAAAAAAAAAAAACTCCATGGAAGTTTTGGCATAGCAGAGCTTATCTGCTGATGGATTTTACTGTATAATTATATTATTAAGCCAGCCTTTTTGTTTGGAAATATTAAGATCTTCTAAAAATTTTTTGTGCTTTTTTCAATGAAGAATCATGTGATCTCCACCTTGGGTTAAGAGAGAAGTGTTGTATGTCTGGCTGACAATGTCCTGAGACCATGACCTTGGGGTTCATAGTTTCTTATTTGTTAATACGATGTTTAAATTTTTTTCACTTATATTGATGAGAGAGATTGTCCTATAATTCTTCTTTCTTCTAATGCATTTTTCAGGTTTGAATACCAGTTATACTGGCTTCATAAAACTACTTTCTAATATTTGTTTTCTTTTTCATTCTTTGGAAGACTTTATATTCAATTGCTATTTTTCTTTCAGTCATTTAAAAAATTCTCCACTGATACACTGTTGGTGGGACTGTAAACTAGTTCAACCATTGTGGAAGACAGTGGTGATCTCTCAAGGATCTAGAACTGGAAATACCATTTGACCCAGCCATCCCATTACTGGGTATATGGCCAAAGGATTATAAATCGTGCTGCTATAAAGACACATGCACACGTATGTTTATTGTGGCACTATTCACAATATCAAACACTTGGAACCAACCCAAATGTCCATCAATGATAGACTGGATTAAGAAAATGTGGCACATATACACCATGGAATACTATACAGCCATAAAGAAGGATGAGTTCATGTCCTTCGTGGGGACATGGATGAAGCTGGAAACCATCATTCTCAGCAAACTATTGCAAAGACAGAAAACCAAACACTGCATGTTTTCACTCATAGGTGGGAAATGAACAATGAGAACACTTGGACACAGGAAGGGGAACATCTCACAACAGGGTCTGTCGTGGGATGGGGGGAGGGGGGAGGGATAGCATTAGGAGATATACCTAATGTAAATGACGAATTAATGGGTGCAGCACACCAACATGGCACATGTATGCATATGTAACAAACCTGCACGTTGTGTACATGTACCCTAGAACTTAAAGTATAATAATAATAAAAAAATTATCCACTAAAAAAGAAAAAAAAAAAAAAAAAGAAAAATTAACCAATGAAAGTGATGTCACATTTACAATGTGGAATACTATATAACAATTAATGAGAATGATGTTCTAACATAGAAATGTTTCTATAATATAATGAATTCAGAATGAAAAATATGCATAGAATGATCTCAGGCTGGGCGCAGTGGTGTAATCCCAGCACTTTGGGAGGCCGAGGCGGGCAGATCATCTGAGGTCAGGAGTTCGAGACCAGCCTGACCAAATTGAAGAAACCCTGTCTCTACTAAAAATACAAAATTAGCTGGGTGTGGTGGCACATACCTGTAATCCCAGCTATTTGGGAGGCTGAGACAGGAGAATCACTTAAACCTGGGAGGCAGAGGTTGCGGTGAGCCAAGATGGTGCCATTGCACGCCAGCCTGGGCAACAAGAGCAAAACTCCATCTCAAAAAAAAAAAAAAAAAGCAAAAAACAAAAAAACCCAAAAAAAACTCATAGATGTAAAAGAAAAGGAAAAACAAACAAAAAACCAAAAAAGACCTGTGTGTAAAAGTAAAACAAGTACCTGGGAAGGTAACACTAAACTGTCACACAGTTAACTCTGAGGAGAGACTGGATTGCAGCATAACAAAATGAAGGAATTACTAGCTTGTTCTAGATTTTTATAGTTACGTTTTATTTTGGTAACACAAACCAATGAAAAGAATGTGCTTTCAAGTGCACAGCTTAATTCAAATTAAGCTTATGGGAATGTTTGCTAATAGTGGTCTGCAGGAAGTAAGCTTTAATGAATGAATGAGAACATTGTGTTACTTGTGACTAGATCATCATATAAAGGTAGTTCTGCTATAATGCTTGTCAATATGATTGATATATTAGTAATTAAGTGAAGCATAACACAATGTTGTGCTATGTATGATTTCATCCATGTGTGGTTCCTCATCTATGACTTCATCCACAAGAAATACTAGGTGAGTGCAAACAACTGGACCCAGCTCAGTTGAGTCACAAGAAAAACGCAAAATGTACACACACATCTCAAGCATCTACCATCTGTATCAGTTTACCACATGGATTATAAGTTGCATTCATCCACATCTGTTGTTATAGCTTTCATCTGATTTTAGACAACCCTTCTTTACTACTTCACAATAACTCGAAACTAAAACTCCTGATGTTCATTTTCACAAGCAAATGTCAAGTTTTTTTTTTTTTCAAAATCAAGTGCTATATTTATTGAGGTATGTATGTATTAGTTAACTGTTTAATACATGTAAACTCACGCTACTTTCTTTATTAGGTTCCTATATTATGTTTAATTTGTCATTGACAAACTCTTTGAGTATTGTATCCTAACACCATTTTTCCCAGAACCTCTGGCTTTTGTTATACAATTTTACATAGCATGGCACTTTTAAGGAATACATAAGCATTATCGTAGAACTGATTGTACTCAATACACAACAGACCAGTAAACTTTGGAGCTTTTCACTCTGCTGTGATGGGAGTCAATGAATGGCATTTACTGGAAGATAATTTTCAGTAGATCTCTCATGTTTCTGCCCATCTTCTGAAAAAAGTGGCTTTCTTCCAGAATATATTTTCAAGGATATCTGTACAGCAAACAGCTTTGGAAATTAGAGACAGTATCTCCTGTTGGAATAAAGGGCAGATTTGTTTACAGCCTTGCATGAGGAAGTATTTCTCCTTCAGAACAATGAGCAGGTATGCTTACTGTCCAGTATAAAACATTCAGTTCTCCAAGTTTAGGATTTTTCTCACGGTGTGTTGAGGTGTCACTTGATGCTCTTTGTGTCACCCCATGGGAAGTAAGGCTTGGAGAATGAGTAAAAAAATGACATTTCTGGGGCTGGGCATGGTGGCTCACACCTGTAATCCCAGCATTTTGGGAGGCTGAGGTGGGCAGATCACAAGGTCAGGAGATTGAGACTATCCTGGCTAACATGGTGAAACCCCGTCTCTACTAAAAGTACAAAAAAGAATTGTGCAGGTGTGGTGGTGGGCACCTGTAGTCCCAGCTTTTCCGGAGGCTGAGGCAGGTGAATGGCATGAATCTGGGAGGCGGAGCTTTCAGTGAGCCGAGATTGCGCCACTGGACTCCAGCCAGGGCGACAGAGCAAGACTCCATCTCCAAAAAAAAAAAAAAAAAGAAAAAAAAAAAAGACATTTCCTGGCTACTACTGTTGCTATCAGTAATAAACTTTGTAGCAGGCCAATAGGTTGACTTGCAAATTAAGTAGAATCTCAGACCCTTCACATTTCTTGAACAACAGTCTGCATGGTATCATGGTATTACACAGGTGTCTTCATAAAATTATTGGTCAATATAGTTCAGAACCCTCATGCAAAGATAACAATCATTAAATACCCTCTTGTTTCTCATGTTAAAGGATGATGCATTCCATAAAAGATAACAAAAGGGTGCACTGGAGTACTTGAACTGAGCAGTGGTATAGAGAATATTTCTAGTTTTCATTTTACTTCATTGAATGAACAACTGTGCTCACATTACCTAAAATGAGAGTTAATTAGGTTAAATGTTTTGCTATATGTAATGGGCTGTCTTTGAAATTCTTGGAAATAACTTACTGAAATGTAACTAATTCTGCTGCAGTTTCACTGGTTTGATCAAATGATACATACTAAGTTTCTGTCCTGTACAAAGCTCTGTGAGGGATACAAAAATGACTAAGTACTTTCTGTGCTTTCAAAGTGTGCGTGTTAATATGGGAGACGAAATAAACGGAAACATAAACATTATGCAAGGCAGGAAATGTTAACGACTGCATCATAGGAACCAATGAAGGATTACCGGTGTTCTGAAGAGAGAAAGATGGAGGAAGACTTCAGGAGAAAGACTTTCAAGGAGTGCATTTGAAGAGTAGGAAAGTATGTGGAGGCAGGAAAGTTAATGAGCTAGTGGAAGAAAGGCCTGGCAAGAGGAATTAGGACCAAATTCCCAGACACAAAGGATCAACAATGGTTAAGAATACTTATTTCATTTATCCTAGGATAGAAGTTTTAAAAATTGGAGCATCTCTGTAATGCAATTAATAATCTACAGTATTTTACAATCTCTGACATGTTTCAATTTCTCTAAGTCAGGTGGCAGTCATTCCAGAGCGGTACAAAAAAATTTTTTTGACACTTTCTGATAAGATCAAGGAAAGGCCAGAAGGAATTCACTTTAGATTAATGTGACCATATTAATATCATTGAAGGGTAGAAATATAAAACCTTGAGAGTGATCTTTAGAATTTTTGGGACTATCTCCTGGCTAACCAGGAGATAAATAAAAACAAACATCATATTTGCCAAGTATTAAATGACCACTGTTTGCTAGCCTTGTCTTAGAATTTAATCCATTGTCATATTTAGTTCTCACAAAATTCTTGAGGCAGAGATCAGCTCATTCTTAAGGCTAAGGAAAGAAGTTAAGAAAAGTTTTAAGTAGTGTAAGGTTAGAGACTTAGTAAGTAAAGCTTGAATCTAGATAGTTTTGGGATTTAATTCCAGTTCTGGCTTACTCTCAGAACCATTTTGTTAATTATGCAATTTCTTTTATAGCACATCTTTGCTCTAAAAGCTTCTCCCACTTTAATTAATATTAGTGATGCAGGATTTTTCTTGACCCCTTCATCGGACTTGCAACAGGGCTGTCCTGTGTACTTGGCCTGCTGCTCTCAACCCTTTGAGGGAGGCAGCTCGTGAGCAAGCAAGTATGGGATCCAGCTGGCTGCTTTGGATGCTGGCAGGAGCAGGCTCTGTATGGGCCCAGAGGCAGCAACCCGATGGGGGTGACTGCGACCCCTGAAGCTCCAGAGGGCATGTTACAATGCACTCTTAGTTCCACCGTCCATGGACAGTGGTATGTTGTCAGCTCAGTGGGCCCTTCGCCTCATTGCATGGGGTAGATGCCTTCCACCAGCGAGGGCAAAGGGCCAGTATGACAGCCTTTTTTTGGGTACCCTCACTCGGTAGGTCCTGAGCTCTTGTCCAACATCCAAGAAGAATGAGGTCACCTGGACACTTGAAAGATGGTGAAGGCGGAGAATTTTATTAACCGATGGAAACGGTTCTCAGTGGGGAGGGGAGATGGCGAGGGGACGGGATGGGCAGGAAATCTTCCCCCAAAGTCAGGCCATCTCTGGCCACCTCTTCCTTGAAGTCATTGCTTCTCCAAAGTTAATCTGTCTCCTCTGAAGTCCAGCCATCCCTCTGGAGTCAAGTCACCTCTCTCCAGTCAAGCTGCTTCTCTCTACCAACTGAGCCTGGGGTCTTTATAGGCACAGGATAGGGGGTGGGATAGGCTGTAGGTAGTTTTGGAAAAGGCAACATTTGATTGATAAAAAGACATTCTTCAGAAAGAACCAATTGGGAGAGAGCAGGCAAACAGGGATAGAAGTTGTCACTTAGGGCCACGGGTTTCAGGCTTTTCAGCTCAAAGATGGGGTTTTGTCAGGGACCAGTCCGTGTCTGCCTAGATTTTATCTGCCTTGAATTTATCTGCCTCCTGCCTCTATTATTAGTACGTTATTTAAAAATCTACAAGTAATTTTACAACTACTTATATTTTCTGCATTCTTTTCAATTAATACATAAGAGAGATGAGACCCAGAGACGTTGAGTGATTTGTACAAAGTCACACAGCAAGGCAATACAGCATTCAAGGTTCCTATATAGTTTGAATATCCAATGCTAAGTAATCTGAGAAACACCATCACTCATGTTGCATGACAAGCTTGGTCATTTATTGGTAGATTTAATTGTTGAATTTTTACTGGTGTACTTTTTTTTTTTTTTCTTCCCAACACGGAGTCTCACTCTGTCGCCCAGGCTGGAGTGCAGTGGTGCAATCTTGGCTCACTGCAAGCTCCGCCACCTGGGTTCACACCACTCTCCTGCCTCAGCCGCCCAGGTAGCTGGGACTGTAGGCGCCCACCACCGTACCCAGCTAATTTTTGTATTTTTAGTAGAGACGGGGTTTCACCGTGTTAGCCAGGATGGTCTTGATCTCCTGACCTTGTGATTCACCCACCTTGGCCTCCCAAAGTGCTGGAATTACAGGCATGAGCTACCACGCCTGGCCTCACTGGTGTTCTACTAAAGTTCTGCTTGTAAATTTTACCAACCCCAAACACTCCAGCCCTCACATTTCTTTTTCACTCCCTCTAGTGTTTAAAATACATTGTGCATTTGCTTTTCCGTCATTTCTTTTTGTCCTACATCAATGAACTCTTGGATTAGATTGTCCCAGATTGACCTTACCTGAAAGCTTTGTTTTTAATTTACAGTCTTTATAGCTTGAATTTTTAGCTTTGCCAGAAAATTGATTAATTTGAATGTGAAGTGAGATGACTTATATTGGCATATTGGAGGAAAATAAATTCTTAAAAGCCAATGGGATAAACCCAAATTGTATTGAGTCAAGATGTTGGATTAAAATGTTTTCACATAGATCAGGCGTGGTGGCTCACGTCTGTAATCCCAGCACTTTGGGAGGCCGAGGCAGGCGGATCATGAGGTCAGGAGATCGAGACCATCCTGGCTAACATGGTGAAATCCCATCTCTACTAAAAATACAAAAAAAAATTAGCTGGGTGTGGTGGTGAGCACCTGTAGTCCCAGCTACTCAGGAGGCTGAGGCAGGAGAATGGCGTGAACCCAGGTGGCAGAGCCTGCAGTGAGCTGAGATCTCGCCACTGCACTCCAGCCTGGGCGACAGAGTGAGACTCCGTCTCAAAAAAAAAAAAAAAGAAAAAAGAAAAAAAAAGTTTTCACAGTGGTGAAATAGCCAACATGGGACAGTGTATTAGAGAGTTTCAAGTTAGTAAACGCTCAGAATTTTATTTGTTAAAATATTCTTTTGAGATTAGGACTCTTTAACTCAAATATTGCTTTCCTAGCTAAGTTTGTTTAATCTTGTATTAAAATAACAAAATCTTAAAATTTGGGGCCCTGATATGAAAAAAAATCAGAAAGGATACATGCTTCTGACTCCCTTCTCTGAGTTTGACTTAATTTGCTGTGTTGGATTATCAATTGGATTGCTTTGAGTGGTTATGAACATCTAACAGTTCACCCCGAGCTTAAACCATGTGTTATTTTCTTAATCTCCAAATTATGTGCTAGCTTAGGATATTCATTTAAGACTTATTTAACATGAATAAACTAGGCCCGTTTTATATCTTGGAGGAATAAATTTTGGATTAGCTGAGTAATAATCAACATTATTAGAACTAGTCATGATGGAACCCAACATATGTGAGGCAAGATACAGTACAATATACAGTACAATAGCATGTGCATGAAATATCCAGCTGATTCATAATAATAGTCCTACACATTCTCAGTAAAACTTGATAAACCAGTGAGGCTTTTTGGCATTGAAATTCCACTAACAGTGCTTTAATATCATAAGTAAGTAAGCCAAGATGCCCTTTCTTACAGGAACTAAATATATGAGACATACTTTAGTAAAGTCAGAATCTTTGTGAAGAGTTGGGTTGATCCATATGTGTTGGCTGTATATATTTTAGATTTAATAGAGAAAATTTATCATATTCCATATCACTCTCAGTTTTGGCAACTGATAAAAATAAAAAATTAAGTCTTAAAACATTATATACACATTTAAGTATACATAAATGGGATATAATATATGAGATAAGATAATATTATTTCAAACTAATCTTCCCTTCAATTTTCTTTTACACTTTTGGGAACCTAATTTTAGATCCCCTGTGGAACACTGGCATGTCAAGGATGACTGACAGTGGTTCAGTTTGCAAGGGAACCCAATGGGTCCTCACACAGATTTCTTGGCTGATCAGATGAAGGTGGTTCTGAAAAAAAAAAAAGATAATAATAATAAGTGTTTCTTCAACCTCTAAATATTTCCCTGTAGGGGTAGGGAAGTTAACATGGGATTGTAGTTTTCTGACGTGGCCCTGTCAACTTCCAATTCCCCACATAACCACTAAGTAAACTCATCCAGTAAGCGAAGCTCCGTTTATTAGACTTACAGCAGCAACGGGAAATCACCAATGTCAAAGTTAAATATCAAATTAAAGTTCAGAGATAGAAAGCAACAGATAAAAATCTAGAACCTTAAAACAGCTAAAAGGAAATAAAATTGCTGAGAAAATTAAAAATAAGACATGCAGATTAGAGTGTGAGCAGCTATGGGTCTTGTTGGTGGGTTTGACATAGAAGCTATTTACAGTAATCTTTATCCAAAATTTTTGAGTGGAAGCTTTCTTTTCCCAAATGTCATATGCTTTTGGAAGATTCTTAACGATGTTTCATCATCAATGATGATAGTCGCCTTTTTGATTGAGAAACAGCTCTAAGAACCTACACCTTAGACTTTTACTTTTGTGTTAATTGTTCTCAGTACCTGATATGCCTTTGTCAGATAAATAAATTTTCTTCTCATGAATATTTTTCATTGACAATATGCTGTTAAATTTGTCATTTAAAATTATGTATAAGCCTTTGAATTAATGTTAATATCTTTTTTAGATAATACCTATTATGTATAGGTATATACAGGTATATATAGGTAATATACATATGTATAGGTATTTATTTTTATGTATTGCTAAGACATATATATATGCAAAGAGAAGATAAAGTTGAAACTTTTAATCTAATCTTTTAAATGTAACTTAATCACTTAGACATTATCAGTATGTATGTATTATTTTTACATTACCGTTTTAATAAACTGAAAAAATTCCCTTAAATAACTTTCAAACCATATTTATTATCTTGCATACATGTTCCTCTTTCTCTGTAATCGTTTATATTAACTATAACCTTTAACTAAAGGAGGTGACTTCTGGTTTTGTGGATAATTGAAAAAACTAGAAGGTTGTACATAAAAAATTATCTAGCTATTTTTTTCATGAGCACTTATTTGATATGGTATTAACACATTTTAAGATGACAAGATAAGTGTATGCAAAATACAATTTAAAGGGATTTGCATATCTTGTTTAATATAAACCAATTCTGTATATAAAAGTAAGAAAAAAGAGTTATTTAAAGTAAGTTTAGTGACCAATATTTTTACCATTTTTCTTTGTTCTTCTTTTCAAAAACATTCAAATTTATTAACCTTTATTTGATGATTATCTATTAAAGGTTTTTTTGTATCTGTGAATTTTTTAAAAAAACTTTTATTTTAGGTTCAGAGGTACATGTGTAGGTTTGCTGTATAGGTAAACTCGTGTATGGGGTTTGCTGTACAGATTATCTCATCACCCAGGTATTAAGCCCAGTACCAAATGGTTACTTTTTCTGATCCTCTCTCTCCTCCCACCCTCCACCCTCAAGTAGGCCCTAATGTCTGTTGTTCTCCTTTGTGTCCATGATTTCTCATCATTTAGCTCCCACTTTAAGTCAGAACATGCAGTATTTCAGTTTCTGTTCCTGTGTTAGTTTGTTAAGGATAATGGCCTCCAGCTCCATCTATGTTCCAATAGAAGACATGATCATGTTCTTTTAATGGCTGAGTAGTATTCCATGGTGTATATGTACCACATTCTCTTTATCTAATCTGTCATTGGTGGACTTGTAGGTTGACATCCATGTCTTTGCTATTGTGAATAGTGCTGCAGTGAGCATTCGCGTGCGCGCATGTGTCTTTATGGTAGAAATATTTACATTCCTCTGGGTATATACCCAGTAATGGGATTACTGGGTTAATGGGAGTTCTGTTTTTAGCTCTTTGAGGAATCATCACACTGCTTTCCACAATGGTTGAACTAATGTACACTCCCACCGACAATATGTAAGTGTACCCTTTTCTCTGCAACCTCATCAGCATCTGTTATTTTTAAAATTTTTAATAGCCATTCTGACTGGTGTGAGATGGTATCTCATTATGGTTTTGATTTGCATTTCTCTAATGATCAGTGATACTGAGCTTTTGTTCATATGCTTGTTGTTTCTTTTTTTTTTTTTTTTTTTTTTTTTGAGACGGAGTCTGGCTCTGTCCCCAGGCTGGAGTGCAGTGGCGCCATCTCAGCTCACTGCAACGTCCGCCTCCCGGGTTCACGCCATTCTCCTGCCTCAGCCTCCCGAGTAGCTGGAACTACAGGCAAGCACCACCACCCTCAGCTAATTTTTGCACTTTTAGTAGAGACGGGGTTTCACCATGTTGACCAGAATGGTCCCAATCTCTTGACCTCATGATCCACCCGCCTCCGGCTCCCAAAGTGCTGGGATTACAGGCGTGAGCCACTGCGCCTGGCCTCATGCAGGTTTTCTTTTGAAAAGTGTCCATATCCTCTGCCTTCTTTTCAATGGGGTGTTTTTTCTTGTAAATTTGTTTAAGTTCCTTGTAGATACCAGAAATTGGACCTTTGTCAAATGCATAGTTTGCAAAAATTTTCTCCAATTTTGTAGGTTGTCTGTGTACTCTTGATAGTTTATTTTTCTGTGTAGAAGCTCGTTAGTTTAATTAGGTCCTTTCTGTCAATTTTTGCTCTTGTTTAGATTGCTTTTCAGGACCAATTTTGAAATCTTCAACAGCAATCATGATGGCATCTTCATCATGAAATCTTTGCTTGCTCCTAGGTCCAGAATGATATTGCCTAAGGTTTTATCTTTGTGGGTTTTACATTTAAGTCTTTAATCCATCTTGACTTGATTTTTGTACGTGGTGTAAGAAAGGGATCCAGCTTCAATCTTCCGCATATGGCTAGCCAGTTATCCTAGTACCATTTATTGACTAGGGAGTCTTTTCCCATTGCTTGTTTTTATCAGCTTTGTCAAAGATCACATGACTATAAGTATGCAGCCTTATTTCTGAGCTCTCTATTCTGTTTCATTGGTCTGTGTATCTGTTTTTGTACTAGTACCACACTGTTTTGGTTATTGTCACACCCTGAAGTCAGGTTAACGTGATGGCCCCAGGTTTGTTCTTTTTGCTTAGTACTGCTTTGGCTATTTGGGCTCTTTTTTTTGTTTTTGTTTCATATGAATTTTAAAATAGTTTTTACTACTTCTGTGAAGAATGTCATTGGTAGCTTGATAGGAATAACGTTGAATCTATAAATTACTTTGGGCAGTGACCATTTAATTATATTGATTCTTTCTATCCATAAGCAAGGAATGTTTTTCCATTTGTTTGTGTCATCTCTGATTTCTTTGAGCAACATTTTTTCCTGTTTAGAACATGTCTCTCTATCCAAAAACAATTTATTAGTTAATTCAGTTAAATATAAGGCTAAAGTCTTAAAGTTGACTACAGATTTGGAAATTATGAGTTAAATTGATATGCTAAATTTTATGGCATATTAATAGCATTATGAGAATACACAATATTAACAAGATACTATTTGATATTATTTAGTCAAACACTTTTCAATATACATTTGTAACTTAAATTACAAAGAGAAATAACAATAATTTAATAGACTGATAGAATTAATAAAGGAAAAATTTAAAGTTTAAAATATGAGAAACTAAACCCATATCATGTCTTAATGGATGTTAAATAGTACAATGAAACCATTGTACTCACATTATTTTGTCTACTAACAATACTAGGGAGATGACTGAAATTGTTTTTAAGCTTAATCACTCTAATTTGTCTAAATAATGATCTATTTATACTACATGAACATTAAAAATATAAATTTACCTTTGTATTTGTATATCAGAAAAATATATTAAGATTTATATATTTATGTCAAAAGGTTTATACGCCTAGCTTTAATTTTTACAGTTATCCAAACTCGTAAGTAAACTTTTTCTTCTGATTTACAGTTTTGTCAAGGAAAAAACATATGACATAAGAGCAATTTGTTTTTGTTTTGGAAAATTCTTTATTGTTTACCTGGGCTACATATTCCTAGGGTATGTACGCAGTGACAAAAAGATTATTTTTTGTTAATTTCTAAAATTACCCAGGAGACAAAACAAAACAAAACAAAACAGTAGAAGAGGAAGGGAGAAAAAAGTGAAAGGCAGTAGGTTTCAGACTGATACTAAATTATTAATGCAGATGGCAAATTGTCTTATCCTCTGCAAGAAGAGGAGATGGCTTAGATTCATGAAAACTCATTTTGACACACATACACGTGTGTGCACCCATTCACATATACACACACAACAGAGAGAGAAAGGGATTGAAAATCGTTATAGCTGATTTGAACAGAGAGGAGGCGCGTAGGCCAAGTGAATGCATCCCAAGTAGCGAAGAATTTCACTTGACTTTTTACAATTTCATCAAGTGGTATGCTTTTTAATTGTTCATCTGCCTTTGACATACGGTCATGAAAAAGGAAGAGTTTATTCTGTCAAAGAAAGAGATCTCGCTTTGAGTCAGAGGAGTCAGTTAGACAATCTCTCTATATGGGTTTCTTTTTGTTTTAATGCCTCTTTCAAATAAACATTATTGTTCATGGTAAAAGTTTCCCAAAGCAACCACTGCAATTTTAGATTGTCCTTGGTGTAATTATTTTAGAGAGATATGCACATGAGTTAACACAAGAAAAAAGATCCTGTGTAGATGGTAGAAGTCGAAAATGGTAGTTCTACTGTCTAGAACCTGGTCAAAGACTAGTTGTTAACAGCTGGGGGCCTAATAGGGTTTGGCTCCCTGTCCTCACCCAAATCTCATCTTGTAGCTCCAATAATTCCCACGTGCTGTGGGAGGGACATGGTGGGAGATGATTGAATCATACGGCTGGGTCTTTTTGATTTTGGAAAATTCTTTATTGTTTGCCTGGGCTACGTATTCCTAGAGTAAGTACATAGTGACAAAGAGATTATTTTTTGATCAATTAATGATTGATATTGAATGGGTCTCATGAGACAGACCTGATGGTTTTAAAAACGGGAGTCCAGCCAGACACAGTGGCTCACGCCTGTAATCCCAGCACTTTGGGAGGCCGAGGTGGGCGGATCACGAGGTCAGGAGATCGAGATTATCCTGGATAAAGCGGTGAAACCCCGTCTCTACTAAACATACAAAAAATTAGCCAGGCGTGGTGGTGGGTGCCTGTATTCCCAGCTACTTGGGTGGCTGAGGCAGGAGAATGGCATGAACCTGGGAGGCGGAGGTTGCAGTGAGCCATGATTGTGCCACTGCACTCCAGTCTGGGGGATAGAGCGAGACTCCGTCTCAACAAACAAACAAACAAACAAACAAACCCCTAGAGTCCCCCTGCACAAGCTCTCTTTGCCTGCTTCCATCCCATAAGAGGTGACTTGCTTCTCCTTACCTTCCTCCATGACTGTGGGGCCTCCCCAGCCATGTGTAAGTCCAATACACCTCTTTCTTTTGTAAATTCCCCAGTCTCAGGTATATCTTTATCAGCAGCATGAAAACATACTAATACAGGGCCCAAAGAACCCTCCAACTCAGGTCAGACAAAACTAAATAAAGCAATTCTAGGGACACAAAGACAAGCCACAGGAAAGTCCGTAAATGTTTACTTTAAATCAACTCTATTAAGGTATAATTCATGATCATAAACTATTAATACATCCACTAAGAGCATATGTATAAGGTTTTAGAAAACTGACCCCATGCAAATTATGTCCAAATAATGCGATTGTGATATGATCTTTTAAATTCTTCGGTACTTGGGATGGATGTACTTGGCCTATGCACCTCTTCTCTCTATAGGCTTCGTTTTAAAGACTCATAAGAGAAAGACAGAGATGATCCAAAATGTTGTGACATGGTTAGGCTTTGTGTCCCCAGCCAAATCATATTTTGAATTGTAATCCCTATGTGTAGATAGAGGGAAGTGATTGGATTATGGGGGAAGTTTCTTCCATGCTGTTTTCATGATAGTGAGTTCTCATGAGATCTGATGGTTTTATAAATATCTGGTATTTCCCCTGTGTGTACTCTTTCTCTCTCCTGCCTGCTTCCCTTTCTGCCGTGATTGTAAGTTTCCTGAGGCCTTCCCAGCCATGCAGAACTGTGAGTCAATTAAACCTCTTTCCTTTATAAATTACCCGGTCTCAAGGAAGCTCTTTATAGCAGTGTGAGAACACACTAAGACATGTTGTTAGAAAAATAGGCAATTTTCTACTTAATAATTCTTAAAAGTCTTCTTTATGTAATATGTGATACCTAAATCTTTAATATTTAAAATACTTCTTTAAAATGTTAATAATTCCTAAAATGTCTCTTTATTTTTTTAAAAATGCCTAAAATGCTTCTTTATCCCTCCCTGGGAAAATAATCTTTGTGAATTGACAAAACAAAATTGGAGCTCAGACCCAATTCAAGTCATACCTCAATCTTGAGGTCGGAGATACTCCCTCCATCCCAATTTAGAGAATCAAGAAATCTCAGGGGAATGTATTTCTCCAGATCTTCATGTATGCAGTAACGGAGGGATCTTGACTGGGTCTTGGTAAGATCTTTTGGTTTGTCAACTGTTGACTCCTTAAAAGTTCACTGGAAATACCTGTTTATGAAGGAGAAAGAATACCACCATGACGAATCTTAGTAGTGTTTCAGAAGGTGAACTTCAAAGTAAGATATCGAATAGGCTTTTAGGGCCTGGGCTAGGACTTTTTAAGTCAGATCTTGCAAGATGGAGTACTGGTTGGGATTGAAGAGAGTTTATTAGAGAATGGATTTAGACAAATGGGCTCAGAGAAGCCACAGTCTTGAAGCTATTCATTATAAACAAACTACTAGTCTTGATAAGTAACCTGTTTAGTTGGCTCTGCCTTATCTTTAAGAAATGAGTAGTTTCTGGAGCAAGTAGCTGAGTTAAATTTGCTTGGCTCTCAGTATTGTTTCAAATAGGTACAGAAAATTTTATTGCTTTCAGTTTTCATTCCCCTTTCCTCTCCATCCCCCCACGGAACTTGTCTCAGGTTTTCAGAGTTGGACTGCTAGATTAGTACAATAAAAGTGTTGTGAAACTAGGGCTGTTATAAGGACTTAGACCTCAAAGCCACTCTATTTGAGTGGCCAATAACAGGCCTTGTCTTAGTGATTTCCAATTAAATTAGCTTTTAAAACTGTGTTTATTGATTGATATACACACATAATTATAATGGACTATTTTCCATAAGTGATGATTTTAATGGACATTTGTGTTTTATGAACACATTAGCTACCTGACCAAATAGCAAGTTATCTTGAATTAATGCTGTAGGTTTCTTTCAACTACTAAGTATGCAGGCTGGGATCCATTACTGTAGGCTGTCAGGGGAGAAAAGATGAATTGAGTTGATGCTGATGACATAATGAATGTGGCTTCAATGACAAAGTGGCAAATGTTAAACTCACTCACTGCTTCATGAAGCCACATCATTAGAAACAATAGCAAGGCAGAAGGTAAATCAAGAAAGGAGACAAATCACTCACAATGCAAGAGAATATCTGGAAGCTCCTCAATGCAGCATCTAGAACTTCACCATGGTTGAGGCACTAAGGAAATAAGTTTCTAAAAATAGTGGCTTTGAGGAGAAAAGAAATAATGACCACCAATTGAAACAGAAGACACCCTAGGGTCATATCCAAAGAAGTGAAAAACGTAGGGTATGTTAGTAAACAGGGGATTTCAGCAATTGCATTTGTTTTATCTAGATCTAGAGACTACTATTATTATCACCTATAGTTCTTTGAGCTCACTGGTGCCAGGTAGGTGGAAACCAGAGAGACAGAGGTCACATTCACAGAAAAAAAAATTGGACTGTTATAAGTCTTAGGGCATGTCAAGCACATTGTGATCACAATGCATTAAGAACAGGCTTATCTGACCCATGAACAAGCACCATGGCAAAATCTGAGAGCTGATTTAAGCAACGCTGGAGCTGTGGGAGTAAAGCCAAATGTATAGAGAAAGTATCATTTCTATGAATTCATTAAAAATGACTTTTTATTTGAGTTTTAATTTTGCAATTGAATCTTAAAAAAATTATAACTCAATTTATAAAATCACAAAGGTAATGGCATTATAAACTTCTACTTGCTTTTCATGTGTTTCAGTACTTTCTAATAGAAATCATCAGCCCTAGAAATTTGGGGAACTGTGAAGACTGCTAGGGAACAGGTAGTTTTATCAGTTTCAGTAAAGTTGCACTTGTGCAAATGTTAATGAGTAAACAGTTTGGGCCAGTTTTACTTGGATAAAAGATGCAATGTGCCTTCCAGGTAATTCCTTTCTCTGGGACTGTGAGAGCATCTGCTAATGATACCAAGTCTTGAATCTCTCTCTTCTAAGGCATAGAATCTGTAATGACCCTCTATTGAATTTTTTTTTGGACTTTATTTCTTATGAAGGAAATTAGTGGCAGTTCCTCACAGCTTTTTGGGGGAGAATAACATTTCAGTATCATTCTTGAACCTGTTAGTTTATTCCCTGCGGCCTCAGTGAATTCTAGGAAAAACACTAGCCTGCAGTCATCCAGCCTGGGGTTGTAAAATTGTCAGATCTCATAAGCTCGACACAGGGCTTGGGTCTGGCCAGGACTTGGATAGGAGAACTCAAAAGAAAGAAAAAAAACTTTGTGGAACACACATCTGTTGTGCACCAGATGGCAGTTGTTATTTCATCTTCTGTGGAACTTTTTCCTATAATTCTTGTTACATTTCTTCTACTGCAGTACTTACAGGTTTTAAGAAGAAAAAGCAAAATATTTTGGGAAAAATGAGGTGACTGTAACATTAAAACCAAGGCTTTAATTTTTCCCAAACTCAGGATTTGCAGAGTTAAGTTTCCCACAGCAATCCTCCAACTGTGCAGGGTGTATTACAATAGGAGCCCTCATTACATAATCACCAAACCCTGGGTAATGTTACATAGTGTTCAGCAGATAAAGGGCACAAAATAATGGAAAAGAACTGCACTTTTTCTCTAATTGTAGATGTACAGAGCATATTATGTTACTGCATAAATATTACATGATCATGTAACAAAATATACTAATGAAATACACAGATGCAAAGCAAGGGTGCAAGGGTTGAGGGTGCATTGGGAACACTTAAATTGATTTTCTTATTCTTTGCTAATTCAAATTCAAACTTAATTTAGCATTTGTGTTGTTTTATGAGAATATAAAATGTCATGGGAGACCTGATAGTTTTTAATAGGTTTATCAAATGGTACTTAGAGTCATCTTCTGCAACAATAATATAGACATACAACACAATTGCTCTCTTTCATGTATCAAACGTTTGTTCCTGACTATGTCTTAAGCATTAGGTTTTGACCTAGAAGCTAATTTTTGCACAATGGCTTCTACTGCTTTGCAAATACAGCACATTTTGTATTAAAGACTCAGATGTTGCCTGTTGGGTTTTGTGGGTTTCTGCCTATATTTGTCCATTCTCATGCTGCTAATAAAGACAAACCTGAGACTGGATGATTTATAAAGGAAAGAGGTTTAATTGACTCACAGTTCAGCATGGCTGGGGAGGCCTCAGGAAACTTACAATCATGGTGGAAGGGGAAGCAAACACATCCTTCTTCACAAGGTGGCAGCAAGAAGTGCTGAGCAGAAGGGGGAAAAGCTTCTTGTGAAACCATCAGATCTTGTAAGAACACTCACTATCATGAGAACAGCATGGAGGAAACCGCCCCCATGATTCAGTTGCCCCCCACCAGGTCCCTCCCATGACACGTAGGGATTATGGGAGCTACAATACAAGATGAGATTCGGGTGGGGACACAGCCCAACCATATCACTGCCTATGTTTGTCCTGTCAGTTGCTTAATATCTGTGCAAATTTGTCAGCCTATTTAGATGCCCTCTGCCAATTGATTAAAAATACTTACATAGCACCTACTGTATAAAGAACTCTTCTAGATTCTGATGTAACATAAAGAAATTGTTACAGCCTTCTTTTTAAGAAATAAAGAACTTCAGTTACTGATGACAGTGTTCATTATATTCACTTTGAATCAGATTGCATTGTGTGCCTTAAACAGCATTGACAGTGCTGGCATACTACACAGCTCATTACATTTTTTATTTCATTTTACCAAAGCTCTATTTCATGCAAACATCTCCAGTTATTCCTGCCATTGGTATGTGATCTTCAGCCATAATTAACTTTGTGATGCTTTGTGTGAGGTTATTTCTCAACATCGTTATTGGCATACCACTAATATCAATACTTTGGCAAGCTAAACAACTGTGATAACATCACAGAGTATCAGAACTTGGAAGCAAAGTTAGAGAATCAAACTCCTTTGAAAGATGAGTAAACTGAGACTCAGACGTTAAGAAGCTGACCAAGATCACCAATGCATTAGTGGCAGAAGGAATCTTTTCTTTCTCTCTATTGTGATGTATCTTCTGGGTTTACACACACACAACCACTGGAGATTGGGTAATGGTTGTGCTGTAGTTTGAATATTTGCTCCCCAAAACGTCATGTTGAAATTTGATCCTGATATTGGAGGTGGGGGGTAATGGGAGGTGTTTTTGTCATGGGGGCAGAACCCTCTTGAATGGCTTGGTGTCATCCTCATGCTAATGAGTGAGTTCTCACTCTATTGCTTCCCATGAGGGCTGGTTGTTTAAAAGGGAGCCTGGCAACTCCCTAGCTCTCTCTCTTGCTTCCTCTCTTTCCATAGGATTTCTGCACGTCAGCTGTCCTTTGCTTTCTGCCATGAGTGGAAGCAGCCTGAAGCTTTCACCAAATGCCCAGTCTTTCAGCCAGCAGAATTGTTAGCCAAATAAAGCTTTTTTCTTTATTAATTACCCGGCCTCAGTTATTCCTTTATAGCAACACTAAACAGAGTAAGACAGGTTGGTTATATGATCTCAGAATAAATTTTCTTTCAGTGACATTTAGTTCTTAAGAAGGTAATCATCTTTTGAGTAAGACATACAACAAGGGGCTCAAGTAACATCAATAGATGAAAACGTAGTAGACACAAAAGCCTACTAGAAGAAACAAAAGTAACAACATATAGAAAACATTTCTAAATAAACATGTTTATCACTATATCAAGTGAAGATTTCATTTATGACTTAACACTATAGTCTGACTTTTACAATTTTCTATTGTTTATTTGTTTTAAAAATATGCTTTGGATTTATTTTCAATATTTAAAAAATATTACCATGGTCCGTAATGGAATTACAACTTGTTACAGATAACTGTTGTTTTTTAATTCTACATCCCATGGGATTAATTTTGTAATTCAATTCTTAAATAGCATACACTTAGTAATAGCTATTTTTCTAATAATTTCAGTATCATAGGAATATGTGCTTTATTAAGAAGGATCTAAACATATAACTTTAAAATACCCGCAAAAATTTTAAAAGAAAATAAATTGCCTCTAAATACTGTGACTGAAAACTTCACTGAAGTGCCCTTAGGTTGTTGATAACACATAAACTGCTCACTATCAACTGTGAGCTTTTGCTTACAAATTTCCAAACATGGATTTGCATTTTCCTAGGCTGCAAAAATCTACTATTTCTCCCATAAGGAAACGGTGAAATAGAGGGAGTAAATGTAGGTAAAGAGAAACACCAACTGAACCAAAATTTACTGCATTAGTTTTCAATGAAATCAATTACTAGATATCTGAGAAAAAGTGTCAATGTCTGTAATATTTAACAAATCTATAGTATTATATGTAGATAGTAATAAAGCAGTGTTATACTTTAAAAGATATTTACAAAGGTCCATGTTAATGTATTATTGTGGAGAACTGGAAAGACTGAAAACAGTAAAAAAAAACTTTGTTAAATACTCTCATATTGATTCTCTATTCATTATTAAATACTTCTGCTTTTAATAATCTGTTTACATCCTGTTACTTAAAACCACCATAAATCTCCAATCCTGCTAAGAAAGTTTTGTTCAGCAATCTACTTTAACAAGAAAGAGACTTTGGATTGGGTCAAGTGAACAGGACTTTTGTTGTTCAAATCAGAGAAAAGTTTATTTTTATCATTTTATTTTCTGCCACATAAGGTATAATGGAACATACCATAAATGTTGATAGTTTTGCCTATAATTTTTAGTTGTTAACACATTTACACTGATTTTAAAATTTGATTCCAACCATAGTTTATTTTTGTAGCCATTATTACTGTGGCTACAAAAATGGATTCAAGCTTTTACCAAATTTGGCTGGTTTATGCCTTAAATTAAAATCTGTCTTTACTTAATTTTGTTCAGGTCTGGTGTATATTGTTGGGGACTTCTTTGAGAGAACCATCTACATGGCGTTTCCAAATAATTTATTCACTAAGGATCTGCTAGTTTTTTTCTCTTTTCTCTTTTTCTTTTTTCTGTTTTTAGACTGAGTCCTTCTCTGTCACCCATGCTGGAGCGCAGTGGCGCGATCTCTGCTCACTGCAAGCTCCGCCTCCCGGGTTCACGCCATTCTCCTGCCTCAGCCTCCCAAGTAGCTGGGACTACAGGCGCCCGCAACCACGCCCGGCTAATTTTTTGTATTTTTAGTAGAGACGGGGTTTCACCGTGCTAGCCAGGATGGTGTCGATCTCCTGACCTCGTGATCAGCCCACCTCGGCCTCCTGAAGTGCTGGGATTACAGGCGTGAGCCACCGCGCCTGGCCAGGATCTGTTACCTTTTATATATTCCCAGAAAAATTCGTAGTAGAACAAGAATAGGCTTATTTATTCAACTAACTTCTGACTATAAATAGCACTTTCTATGAATTAATCTATCATTTTAAATATGTTTCCATAGGATGTTTCTAGAGTAATGTTCCTACAGTAGGTGTATTAATAGCGAAGTAAACTTCTTTGGTCTTATATTTCATGTAAACATTGTTCCTCTTACCTAAATTATGTAAGTTTAGCTACAAATCAACAATTTGATAGAATCCCATGATTCTTTGAATTCATGTTTGTTTCTCATGTTGATGTCATTTACGTACTTAGCTTTGTTAATCTTCAAAGTCATTTATTGCTCAATGAGAAAAAGCATTTTCAAACTACTGGAATATTTCATGGTAAGCATGCCTCCTCTTTCCTCATTTATTTACATAAAGATCAAGATAAATCAGGATATGATTGCAGGAGGTGTGGTTCATCAGCTGCCAATCAAAAGCTGACATAAAACCTTTGGCAGAAAGATTGAAAAAAATATTTGGAAAACAACATGATTCTAAAGAAGTGTTCCGAAGAGTGGTGATGTGGCTGGTCTGTAAACTCTAATGAACTCATTATTCAAATATCTATTCCTCTTGGCTAGATACATTCACCTTATTTTTCTTGTCCAGTGGCTTAATCAACTCTATGCTATTTAAGTGTGATTATTTGTCTTCTGTAAATCTATGAACTAGAATGACTCACATATTGTTTTCATTTTCACTTCTTAAACTAAGAATTCATTCAATATTCATCTCATAAACACTTGCCAGCTATGTATTATGTGCTTGATGCATTGGTAAGAATTACTATTACTATAAGTATTATAACTCTTTCACATCTTCCTTAAGATACACAGTTATCTCAGAACTTCACACTTAATACAGTATTTTTCTAATCATTGAATTGATTCAAAATTGAATAAAATCTTTTCCTGTAGATTAACAATATATAATATATAGAAAAATGTAAAATATTTTTCAGAATAACAGAAAAGCTATTATCAAAATATAATTTTTCTCTGTAATATTTTCATTTTGAATATTTTTTCCCTGAAAAGGTAAAACCTCACAATCTTGATTTCTAAACTGACTGTAGTACAATGATAGGTGACTGTCTCATTCTTTACTGCTCACCTTTCATTTGTTGACTTGTAGTCTCAAAGTTTTCCCTTGGTACCTGTTCTTTTGCCAGGATCCAGTGGTTTGGGGGTTTGAACTATAGCAAGATTCACAGATTTTAGCACAACTCTAAATGAGAGCAAACAGGAACCCCCACTCCCAACCACAAAACAGTCCATTTAAACAAGCTAACTAACCAACTAACTAATTAACCAATATAGTCACTTTAGTAACCTTTCTGAAAAGCAGAAGAACTAAGTATCTGTTTTCCTAGTAGATGTGTCTTCTAGATCAGGGTGCCTATCTTTGTCCCAACAGTTCTATATTGCTATAACAGAATACCACAGACTGGGTAATTTTTAAAGCAAAGAAATTGATTCCTCACAGTTCTGGGGGTTGGGAAATCTAAGACGAAAGTGCTGGCATCTGGTAAAAGCCTCCTTGCTGTGTCATCCAATGGCAGAAGAACTCAAGAGAACAAGACCAAGATCAAATGAGGAAAGGGACCAAATTCATCCTTTTAGCAGAAACCCAGTATCAAGATACCTAACCTACTCCCACAATAGCATTAATCAATTCATGAGGCAGAGCCCTCATGACCTAGTCACCTCTTAATGGTCCCATCTCTCAGCATTGTTGCATCGGGGATTAAGATTCAAAAGCATGAACTTTGGGGGGATTCATTCAAATCATAACAGTACCATAATCTAATTTACCTGGAAATGACATGTACTCGATAAAAGCAGACATTCGTTGGCCTTGGATGGTTTGAGTCAGCAAATTATTAAATAACCTTTCTATTTTTTTTTTATTTCTAAAACTTCTTTTTTCAAATGAAGATCTAAATAAAAATGAAAATTATTGCAGCTAAAAGAAGAAATAAGATGATTGAAAAATAGTTCTGTCTTGTGAGCTTGACCCTTATGAGTGCTCAGATCAGCTCTTCCCCTCTCCCACCCTCATGCAGGGAGCTGTCAGATCAGGCTGCCCCCTCTTTCTCTCAGGTGCTCCCCTGGAAACCTGGAGACTTCTAGGGAAGTTAGACCTGTTAGAACAGGGCTGTCCAATCTTTTGGCTTTCCTGGGTCACATTGGAAGAAGAATTATCTTAGGCCACACATAAAATACTCTAACACTAATGATAGATGATGAGCTAAAAAAATTGCAAACAAATCTCATGTTTTAAGAAAGTTTATGAATTTGTGTTGGGCCACATTCAAAGCCATCCTGGGATGCATGTGGCTATGGGTTGGACAAGCTTGTGTTAGAAGATCAAGTGAGGAAAAACAAGGAAGACATCTCTTCTTCAAGATTCTAGAAACTTTTAAGTTTTGCCACTAATTTAAACACTTCGTAAAGGCAACACTGTATATTTTTCTTCCCGGTGCCTAGTAGATTATGTGTATTTAGAGATTTATTAATCCAAATTATATTGAAAAAAGGTTTCTTATGTTGAAAGGAGACACTAGTAAACTTTTTTCCTAAAACACGAGATATATAGCTAACTATTTCTTCCAGAACATAGATTTTTGATGTAAAGAATGAGAAAATAATGATTTTCATGTATCTGTTTGTCACTGCCAAAAGAACTGACTAGTCATGAAGTTATAATGGAAGAGTATGTGGAGATACACCTTGTGTGTTTGTTTCACTTACTGCTGGAAGTGAAACAATGAAAAAAATTTTCCCATAATGGATATTAATCTATTCTAAGCCACAAGGCAACACATTACCAAAATGTTTCAGTCTAAAATATTTTTATTTTAGGTTTGCCACAGAATTACCATTTCCTTCCACTTGACATAAAATAAAGCCTCTACCAAGAGTGTTACTTTACTCAATATTTTTACAATGACATTTGGACATTGTCTTGACATAATCAGTGTTAAAGTAACCAGGAGAAGAGCCTTAGAAGACACTTCCAGTTCAGTTTCTATATTGAAATATGAAGTGTTAATTTTGACGTATGAAAGCAGGTCCCAGAGCCTTTGAAGACCTGTTATGGAAATGGTCTAGAGAAGGGTTCAACAATTTGTGGCCCTCAGGCTAGCTGCTTGTTTTTTGTAAATACATTTTTATCAGAAAACAGTCAGGTTCATTTGTTTACTTACTAGCTGTGGCTGTTTTCCAGCCATAGCTACAAAGGCAGAGTTGAGCAGTTGTGACAGAGGTCACTGGGTGTGGAAGCTTCAGTGATTTACTATTTACTGTTAAGGAAAATTTTAAGAAAAGCTTCCCTGACCCCTAGTTTAGAGAAGGATTGTCCCATAAATAGATATGATAGGGAGGCCGAGGTGGGTGGATCACAAAGTCAGGAGATCGAGACCATCCTGGCTAACATGGTGAAACCCTGTCGCTACTAAAAAATACAAAAAATTAGCCAGGCATAGTGGTGGACGCCTGTAGTCCCACCTACTTGGAAGGCTGAGGGAGGAGAATGGCATGAACCCGGGAGGCGTAGCTTGCAGTGAGCCAAGATCGTGCCACTGCACTCCAGCCTGGGTCACACAGGTCTCAACAACAACAACAACAAAAATAAAGATATTATGATGGAAATATTTTATATCTATGCTGATAAAAATAAAGATATGATGGAAATATTTTATATCTATGCTGATATGGTACTCACTAGCCACATGTGAATATTAAGTACTTGAAATATGACTTCTATGAATGAGGAATTAAATTTTCATCTTGTCTCTTTGTAATTAATTAAAATTTAAATTTAAATAGCCACATATGGCTGTTGGCTACTGTATTAGCACAGACATGGAACAACTTCATTGAAGTCTACCCAGCAGTGTTTCCCTAGATCCACGGTCAGGAAACTGTTTCTTAAAGGGCCACATAACAAACAGCGTGACCGAGAGCATTTGAAATGTGGCTTATGAAAATGAGACACTGAAGTTTTAATTTTTATTTTATTGTAATTAATCAAAATTTAAAAGCCACATGTGGCAGTGGCGAGTGTAGCAGATAGAGTGGGCTAGAGCAGCGATTCCCATAGTGTGGTACACAGATCAGTGGCATCAACATTAACTGGGAACTTGCAAGAAACGAAAATCCTTGATTCTCACAGCAGATCTACTGAATTAGAGTCTCTGGAGGTGGGGCTAAGGAATCTGATCTAATAAGTACTCAAGGGCAGTGTTTCTCCAAATTTAGCATGTATCACAATTATCTGGCAGACCTTTTAAAACCCAGATTTCTAAGATGTCCCCAAGGAATGCAAAAATACTACTGGTCCACGGACCATACTTTGAGTAGTATGGGTCTAGGATAGTAGTCTGCAAAGTCAGGTGTGTTTTTGAAAATCTATTGAGTTACAGGAAAACATATTAAAGTTTCCATTTCTATTTACTCTCTCACCTAAAATAAGTAAATTTAGCTTTGCTATCAGGTATTATACTCTCAGTTAGTCCCTATGTCAAATGGTGATTATGCTGATGGGTTGACTGTAGACTCATTGGCTTTTTACTTTTAATTCTATTTTTAAAAACTACATACAGTAAATTTGATTTTTTCTCTTTTGGTTTACAGTTTCATAAATTATAACAGATGTATAGTTTCATACAACCACCACCATATTAGGATACAGAACAGTTCCATCACTATAAAAGACTCCCTTTTGCTATCTCTTCATAGTCTCCTCTCCCTCCACCCACAATCTCTGGCAACCACTTGATAGATTTGTCTTTTCAAGGAAGGAATACAAATGGAATTATAAAATATGTGACCTTTGGAGACTGGCTTCTTTCAGTCAACATAATGCTTTTGCAATTCACTCATGTTGTTGTATGTAGCAATAGTATGTTCCTATTCATTGCTGAATAGTATTTCATTGTGTGACTATACTATAGTTAATCTATCTGTTGACCTATTGAAGTCCATTTGAGTTGTTTCCAGTGTAGGCAATTATACATAGAGCTGTTTAAATATGCATAAACATAGTTCTAATTTATCTGGGCCATACAGTGTGTGTTTAACTTTATAAAAAACTATCAGAATGTTTTCCAGAGTGATTGTACCAGTTTGCACTTCCACTAACAATACATGAGCATTCTAGTTGCTCCACATCCATGTCAGCATTTGGCATTTTCAATATTTTTAGCTGTAGTCATTCTAATAAGTATGTGTACTATATTGTGGTTTTATTTGCATTTTCTTGATGCCTAATGACATTAAATGTCGTTTCATCTGCTTATTTGCCATTTTTATGTCTTTTCTTGTGAAATATATGTTCTTCTCTTGGGAAAAGAGTCATATTAATTTGATTAATTCATTATCCAGTTTAGGTAATGGGCAAAACAGTGAAATGTGTTTATAAGAGTCCTGTAAAGGAAACTCTGGCTGAGAAAATACTAAGAAGGCAGGTACAAGGAAACAATAAAGTGGCACACCTCAGACTTTGTCCCTAATAGAAGCTCTTTATCATTCAAACTCAGAAAATTGCTTTCAGTGGTAAGTGACCTGGCATATATATTCGTAAACATGTCATTGTTAATAAGGCGTAAAAAAGAAGTGACTTTTGAAATATATTCATGCTACAGATAAAGGTTTTTATAAATGAATGTTAAGAAAAATTGGGGTGATTTGTTGCCAAAAACAATGCAAATATGTCATCTATTTATAATTCTCACATCTGAACACTTAAAAGCTTTGGAAAAAGGATTATCAAACCTGTTGTTGTATATCCTAACTGAGGAACTTCAACTGTGCTATTGGCTGTAAGGACAAAATTGAATCTCCAATTTACTTCCAAGGACAACTGAATGACATCAGGGGAGATGAAAATTTAGTACCCACATTTCAACAAAGTTCTTTTCATAATTTAAAAATGAAAAATTAGTATTAATAATCAAGGTTGAATTTAGTATTGAAAAAATTAGGGATGAAAAATTAGTATTGTGATTTTTGTAAGTACAGACAATAATAGACTTCTTCCATATAATCATTATCTTTGAGAGAGATCTTTTTCAGTCATGACAAACATCAAACTCAAGAATTTAAACAAATTGAAATTCTTACTATTGAATTAGTATCCCTGTAAACATTAAAGCATTATCATTGATAATGTATTTTCGGTAAGCAAAATCTCTTGTACCATCAATAAATAAAATATAAATTATTTCAAGAATATATACTTCTTCTTTATTCCATTATTCTAAAGTATCATTGGCTGGGTATAGTTACTTATGCCTGTAATCCCAGCACTTTGGGAGGTCAAGGCAGGAGGATCTCTTGAGCTGAGGAGTTCAAGTCCAACCTGGGCAACATAGTAAGGCCCTGTCTCTACAAAAAATACAAAATTTAGCCAAGCATGGTGGCGTGGACCTGAAGTCTCAGCTACTTGGGAGGCTGAGGTGGGAGGACTGCTTGAGCCCAAGAGGTAGAAATGGCAGTGAGCCAGTCATGCCACTCCACTCCAATCTTGGGGAACAAAGTGAGACTTTGTCTCCAAAAAAAATTTTTTTGATGAATAAAATCTATTTGTGTATATATATTAATGTTTAGAATATACTTACTGATTATTGATGGGATGGGTGATCACTCCAGCACCCCTAGGCAAGAGCATGCCAAACCCTTGAGGAGAATATGTCTGATTGGTTGCATGGGAATTCTGCTTGAGAATTTTGGAGATATAAAGAGACAGAAACAGAGAGAGAGAGAATGAAAGAGTGAGAGATAAGGTATGGGGTATAGGCAAGTGTCTTAGACACTTCTTAGATGTCTGTTCTGTAGACAGAGGCCTTCTATTAGACTAGAAGCATGGAAGCTGAGGATAAAGGGAAGATTGAAGAATTGTGGACTTAAACAAAATATTGAGCTTGACTTGTAGGATATTGAATTCTAATGAGATGGTCAGAGATGTACAACTTAAAATATCACTTACTCTGTAATTTTGCCAAGAGCTTGCTCATTGGCTGGGCTTTCGGTGTTCTCTAAAAGACTATGCCTTGATAAGAGCGATCTGTATTATTTTAAATGGAGATGGCAAGATAAAGATATTTGTTGAGTTAAGATGTTCATAATGCTATGACTACCAGACATGGCTACATAGATCTATATAGATCCCAAGGACAGATCCAGAATATTCTTTCTGCAAGGAGCAAAACAATTCTTTAAAATCAAATTTAAACAAGGCACCAAAAACATTTGCATGATTCTAATTGTAATGTTTCGAAGTCATAAGGAGAATCACAGATAAAACCTGTGAGTTAGGAAAATGATGTGCATGAACTTGAAAAACAATAACCTTCCTAACTTCGAGAGCTTCATTTCTAAAAAGTAAGATGGAAACGTATACTGTCTCACGTGGTATTGGTTATGTCTTGATACTACTTATCTACACAATTTTTTTTTTTTTTGAAATGGAGTCTCACTCTGTCGCCCAGGCTGGAGTGCAGTGGTGTGATCTCGGCTCACTGCAAGCACTGCCTCCTGGGTTCACTCCATTTTCCTGCCTCAGCCTCCCGAGTATCTTGGACTACAGGTGCCCACCACCACACCTGGCTAGTTTTTTGTATTTTTAGTAGAGATGGGGTTTCACCATATTGGCCAGGATGGTCTCGATCTTCTGACCTCATGATCCACTCGCCTTGGCCTCCCAAAATGCTGGGATTACAGGCGTGAGCCACCACACCTGGCCCGTATAGTTTTAAAAAGAGGAGCAGTCAGCATAGCAGACAGACCCAAAACTGCATAACTAAACATCTACAGGGACAAGTAAAATTAATACATATTCTATATACGGTATTGAGTAAAGAAGAATGGAAGACTAGAGATCTGACTAAAGATATGAAAGGAACATTAAGAACAGGACATGAATTAATTACTCTCATTAATTAATAAGGAGTAGTTTTAATTGCAAAGGAAAACATCTTTATAAATTATTATTTAAAGCATAATAAATGTTAATTAGAAAAATCAAGAAATTTAGCAAGCTGTCAGGGAAAACGTTTAAATGACTTTTAGAGGATATATTCAGAATATGAGAACCTAATTACTCAAATCCTGCTATTGTGTACATGGCTAGAATAGCTACAGATGTGGAATATACACTCCACATCACTGGCAATACTTTCTTTTCTGATATGATAGCTAACCTAACTGTTTCATCAAACTTCTTAATTTGCTGGTCAAAATACGAGTCAGTTGGAAATAGAGATAAATTGACGCTTGACTAGCTCTATTAAATTCATACATTTTTATTACATACTCCTTAGACATCTTGTTGTGAGAGACAAAACAATAAATTATTCATTGTTCCCTTACTTTTCTAGTTATAGGGTAACTATTTCTCCAAGTTTTTAAAGCCTGTTCCATATATCCATTTTAGAGGTATTTTTCAATATATTGTCAATTTGAAATTTGATTGTTAATTTCATTTTATGATGACGAGAGATAAAAGATCATATTCAAGACTGAAGAGAAAAAAAGAAAGAAAAACACAGGGAAGCAATGAGGAAAACAGAATGAAATATAAAACCTGTTGGCCCTTATCTCTTTCCACAGGTCTTTTATTTATTAGGACTGTGCCCCTCCTCCATGAAGTTATGCTCAATCAGGAGAGTATTTCATAACGAATCACATTAAAAATAAGCCCTGCCCTCTCTTCTTTCCTGTTTCTTCCTGGCCCCCAGCTCGCACCTTCCATCGTCTGTGAAAGATGTTTCACTGTTCATGTGTTAGAGAATGAGGTCTCTCAGGGTGTTTGTCACTGTCATGTTTTGATTGTTTGTCTACATCACCCAGACTTTGTTTCATCTTTGGCACACAGACATTGAAATGAAATGGTATGTAGGAAAATCCAGTTTGCCTTTATAACAAAGAGCATGTTGCCTCTTTAGGGAACAATGAAACACGATGAATAGCTATTCAATTTTTTGTGGTATTTCCAGCACTGGAGAAAGCAAAAATCTGGCCCAACACTGAGAGTGGCCATCTCTTTTGTAGCCAGTACTGGAATGGTTAATTACTCTGCGGTTCTCTGAGAAGCCAACAATGAGCAGGCTCCTGCCACTGCATCACAACCTAAAACAAAACTGACAGATCGCGCTCCACAGCTGAAACAGATGGTTGCTTACCGGGCTGACAAAGCAAACGGAAACTGTAGAGGCTTTCATTCTCTGCCGCAGGCCCAAAGAGGTGGAAAGAACACCTTCATTTTTGGAAGGGGACACACACACAGACACAAAGACACACACACACACACACACACACCCCAATATGCATGCACACACCCCACAAAAGCTAAACTCTTGCATGCTGTCACCTCCATAAACTATTGCAAAATCTTTAGTCATGAGAGATTGCATTCAGAGGAAATTGAAATGTGGCTCTGCGCCTTTCCACAAACATGAAGAATAATGGACTTTTAAAATATTGGAGTGGACAGGATAAGGGGAGAGATGCTTCCACCTCAAACCTGCTTCTGACTTATGAATGACAGTTTTTCAAACCATTCATTTTTAGAACCTAGGAAGACAGAGAACGTGCTAGTACGTTGAAAAGTCACAAAACTAAGAGAAAGGTATTTTATAATTTTGAAAAGCAGGTCTCTTAATCTTTACAGATGGGTCTTTTGGCTCACAAGTATTTAAACAAACAGTATGGTAACTGGCAATGTGTCTTTTCAAGATACTAATAAGGTGGAAGGCAGGAACGTGCTCAGGGATATTCTCGTAGTTCTTAAGATGAGAACAAGAATGAAAAGAAGAAAAAGAGAATGTAAACTGAAAGTCAAGGAAGCCAATTCTGCTTCAACTACTATTTTATTGGGGAACATTCTATTTATTTATTTATTTATTATTTATTTATTGACACTGAGTCTTGCTCTGCTGCCCAGGCTGGAGTGCAGTGGCGCCATTTTGGTTCACTGCAACCTCCACCTCCCAGGTTCAAGAGATTCTCATGACTCAGCCTCCGCAGTGGCTGGGACTACAGGCACACGCCACCACCATTTTTTTTGTATTTTTAGAAGAGATGGGGTTTTGAGATATAGGCCAGGCTGATCTTGAACTCCTGATCTCAAGTGATCTGCCTGCCTTGGCCTCCCAAAGTGCTGAGATTATTGGTGTGAGCCAGGGGAACACTGGTTTAAAGTAGCTCTGGCATCCCCCATGGGTTCGGTATTTCAGTGCTCTGTCATTTTGACTTGTAGGTAGAACTCACAAATGATCATAGAAATGCTGACCATTGTAGATTAGAAAGTTGTGTGACTTGGCTTTCCAAACTATATGAGGCTTGTACTGTGTTCTTACTTCTCTTGTGACTTAGAAGAGTATGTCCTATCAGCTCAGGGGTAGAAAAACCTAGGAGATAGGCACCATTTGCATTGTTGAAAATGCTGGAGCCCAGGGGAGGGAGACAACCTTCTCATTTGGTCCTATAAACATTTTTGGCACTCAGTTGATGGAGCTAATTGAATTGACTCCAGTTTGTAGAAGTTTTGTGAAGTCAGTTAAGTGTCATATTTTGTGTTGGGTCTCTTTTCCTCATCAGTTTCCTATTTTATTTTACAGGCTTATTCTTCCTCTTTCTACTAAATTTAATACTTCCTCTTTCTAACTCACTGTATAATCCAATTCTTATTTTATTATTTTAACATTTCTTTCAGTTGCCTGTCCCACCTTTTTACTTTCCCATTTGGTCTTCTTCATCTGCTATTTTTACCTGGGGGATTCTATTAACTCACTGGGGCTCAGCTGTCACCTGCTGCGCATGTTAATGACCCCGCCAGCGTCCCCCTGCCTGGCTCTGCCCTGTTGCATTTTTCTGCCTTTCTCCTGACACTTCTCTGCTTCTCAGATGCAGCCACCTGCACACCAAATGAGGTCAATATGCCCCAGACGCGAGGGTGCTTCATAAAACAGTTTATTGTTGATATTTCTTCCCAAAGCATCTCTCTCCTACCAGTTTTTCTGTTCAGAGAGCCAGTGACTCTTTTTATTACAGCATCTTACTTAGAATTTGGGAGAGCATTTCACTTCTGTTTCTCCCTGTTTGCACAGTGCCTTGGCAAATGCTTTTTGCTTTTTTTCCCCCTTTTCACTGACCAGCTTCACAATTCACCTCTTCCTCTGTAATGTTCTCTCATGACCCAATATATGTATCACATCCTTTTCATAACATCCTCTTGGACTTTATCTGCATTTCTTCTGGTGTCTAGCACTACAGAATTGCGTTTTCGTGGCATTGTTTTGTGGGGGACATAGCAGTCGATCAAACTCTCTCCTCTTTATTATCAGAAGCCGGGGGTGGCGGGTGCGGGGGACCAGGCAAAGGGAAACATTGTGAAATGTGATGCTCTCTCGTTTTGTCTTAAAAAGCCTGGTTCCACCCTCTTTAACACCATCTCGATGTGTGAATCCCTGTTTTGTTCACTCAATTCCCTGCCCTCCAGGTTTTCCCAGAAGCTCTTTTCGTCATTTCCAGTGAAATGTTCACGGTTGAAACATGTTTCCTCCTGTGTAACTGTGTAGATCCTTTTTGTCTTTTTCATGTTCCTGCCAGGAAAATCAAGCGCTCTGTGTTTGAAATGTAAACATTGCTTCTTGGTGTTCCAAACCATCAATTATCATGCCTCTAGTTATACATAAAATTTTGATTCCTCAATTTAGACTCTGTAAGTAGAATGTGTTACATTAACCGATGTCCCTGTCTGTAGAACCATGTAGCTATCATTCAGTGAGTAGGTGCTGCCCTGACGGAATTGACCTGTAGGGTCTAACTTTTTTCTGGGATCTGCTGATATCCCACCTCTACTCTGGTTTATTCCAAAAAGTGGGTAGGTCAGAGAAAGAGTAGAACTCCATCCCCTGCCAGCCTTCAGGGTATCCATTTTAATGATGGATAAAAGTTCTCAGCAAATAGCTCCTGTTATCCTCAGCTCAAAAAAAAAATCTTGGCAAATATTTACTCCAATTCTCTAGTGGGCATCTCCTGCAAAGCCAGGCTCCACTTTAGAGAAAAAGCTGTTCTCTAGGGAGTGAGCTTCTGAAATTGCTTCTCCCAATATTCTATAATTCATCATCACTCATAATTGTAACATCTATCCCTCTTTTATGGATGTGAAAAGTAAAGCAGAATAAATCTGTGTTCCTTTTAGACAGGACTTGGGTCTCCACTATGGTGGCTTATAAATAATAAACTCAATTTTACCTGTATGAGTGTATATCCATGACCTAATGTATTAGCCACAGGGCAACACATGTTTTATTTAACCCAGGTATTCTGGAGGCAGGACCTTACTCTACGGAATGAGCATGAAGCATGGACTATTAGCTTGGAAGGGAAGATGGTGGAGAGGCTGCTATGGAGACGGCATGGGCATTCTGAAGGCTCATGGCGGGCTCCACAGAGAAACCACTTTCTGACTCATGGTAGAATCACAACTCAAACCCTGGGATTGTCTCTTCTCTTCACTCTTCATCTCTGAAAACATAACCAGTACTTTAGTGACTCTACTGTCATGGAATACAGTAGTGTATGAATGCTTTGAAGTGCTTAGCTCTTTCCCTGCCATCTGAAGCTCATTTGAAAACTGATAATGAACACTATGTTATTTTTAAATTATAAGTCCTGTGGTTTATCTTTTGCCACCTTCATATTTAGCAGTTATCATGATGCCTGTGGAAATTATTGAAGTAAAATGGCCTTGTATTTTATACACACACAAACACACACACGCACACACCCCCCCATACATATGGAAAATAAACATTAAGGCTGAATTCATGTAGCCACTAAAATTAAGATTAAATGGTTCAGTTAATCCTTATAGCCTAATGCCTGGATAATGTGTTCACTAAGTATTTGAATGTCATAGTAGACTGACTTTGTATCCTGGCTCTGTGATGGCTAATTTTATGAGTCAATTTGGCTATACTAAGGTACCCAGTTTTGATCAAACACCAGTTTACACATTGATGTGAGGATATGTTAGATTTAAATCTGTGGACTCTGAGATGAGGTCTGGTGCATTCAGAGTGATATGGCCATAGACTAAATTTGTGGACTTTGAATAAAGCAGATTATCCTCTGTAGCATGGGTGGGCCTCATCTAATCAGTTGAAGGTCTTACAGACTAGCCTTGCCCTCCCCCGAGGAAGAGGGAATTCTGTCTACAAACCGTCTTTGGACTTGAATTGCAATATCAACTCTTTTCTAGCTCTTTACCTCACCAGCCCACTCTGCAGATTTTGGACATGCCAACTGCCACAATCGCGTGAGCCAATTCCTTAAAACAAATCTTCCTTTCTCTGGTTCTGTTTCTCTGGAGAACTTTGACAAAGTAACTTCCATCACTTAATAGCTGTATTACTTTGGGCAAGTCATTCAACATTCTCTGTCTCAGTGTCTCCATTTCCACAAACAGAAATTATAATGGTACCTGTGTCATAAGCGTGTCATGAGGATTAAGTGAATTAATGTAAATAAGATTGTTAGACTAGTGCCTGACACATGGTTAATTGTTATACAAGTCCTAGCTATCATTTGTGTTATGATTGTACATATAATTAAACTATATATGTTTTTTCAAACTAAAAAATAAAAATGATTTTATTTTATTTTTTTAAATATAAATAACAAAATAATTGGCAAAACCAAACCAAAACAGAACAAAAAAAAGAGACATCATATGAGCAATCATCTCCAAGCACAAACCACATTCATTAATGAATATAAAAAATAAATTGTATTCTTTTTATTTGCCTTTTCTTAAGCTTTCGCTACATGGATGATTTTGGAAGCTTGAATTCCTAAGAAAACTCCACAGCTCCCCTGGCTCCTACAATGTGACTGAGTGAGGTTAAGGTCTTACTCCCATAGGGAAATAAGTTACCTATTCTTGGGGATTCTGAACAACTAGACCCCTAGGAACTTAAAAATCAGTTGTATTCATTAGTATCCTTCTAACATGGGAAAAATATAGCCATCAGCCAGTAAAACACAATCCAGTTTGGGTACAGGTACTATTCAGGTTTTCTAAGTTTTCCACCTGAATACCAAGACTGGGCTACCATCTTTTCTAGCAACCCAGCCTGCAGCCTCTGCTATCTCCCTAACTAGCAGTCTCCCAAGCTGCACTAAAACTGAGATTAACACACCTGAAGATAAAGCGTTTTTTACCTTTCCTCCTGGAAGTTAGAGGGCTCTTCGGGTAGGAAGGGACAGGAAGTTTTGCATCAAGCCTGCCTGCACATTCACTATTGGTGCAAAAATCTACCTATTGCACGCTTGTATTGAGTGTTTGTGTGTACTTACTCATCACCATATAAGAAAGTCAGAGTAAATTAAGAAGTCTCTCTGGATGAAGCCCCTCAAAACAGAGGCAAATTTGGTGAGCCAAAGCAATTTGCTGCCTGTGGTAATAGCTTCAGTTCACCTAAGTCATTTCCTGAAGAACCATATTAATCTCCTGATTCAGGAGGCACCTCTGGCCAGCAGAGAGCACAGAAGAAAAACATAACTTCAGTTTAGGGTGAATGATATATTATTATTATTATCACTTTTAGCCAGACATAAGTAGCAAAATGCTGCTTAAATTACTTTTTCAAATTTAAATATTTTGTTTGCATATATCGGTCTTTTGATCTAGCTTTATTGCTTCTAACCTTTTTCCTACTAACAAAGGTCTGTGAGAGGTTTTGGGGTGATGTCTATCAATTTAGAAACAAGCTTTTATTCAGCACTTACTCTGTGCCAGTCTCTTTGGCTGAGGACCAGAATGAACAGTGGTGAACGAGACAGACAAGTCTCGGTTTAAGGCAGCTTACTGTGTAGCAGGGAAGACTGACATTAAGCCAACACAGAAATAAACATATAACTACAGATTTCATTGCATCATGTGCAAAAAACCCATGAAGCCAGAAGATTAAGTGTGATTTAGCTAGAGGGAAAAGTCAAGAAGAGCCAGACCAACAGAATAACTTTGTGTCAACCTATAGCAGAAAGGAGTTTACATGCTTCGAGGGAAGAGGAAAAAGGGACTTGGGGCAGGGAAGAGGTTGCAACTGGATGTACTTTGACATCAATTTTTTAAAACCCTAAACCAATCAAGCATTGTAAAAGTCCGTACCTCATCTCATCAAAAATCTATTACTCTGATATCTACTATTGTTTTTCTTCTGAAATATGTTACTGCCATCTCCTCCCTTCCTTCCTTCCCTCCCTCCCTCCCTTCTTTCCTTCCTGACGGGGTCTTACTCTGTCGCCCAGGCTGAAGTGCACGGCACAGTCTCGGCTCACGGCAACCTCCGCCTCCCAGGTTCAAGCAATTCTCTGCCTCAGCCTCCTGCGTAGCTGGAATTACAGGCACCTGCCACCATGCCCGGCTATTTTTTTATTTTTAGTAGAGACAGGGTTTCACCATCTTAACCAGGCTGGTCTTGAACTCCCGACCTCATGATTCACCTGTCTTGGCCTTCTGAAGTGCTGGTATTACAGGCATGAGCCACTGTGCCCGGCCTCTTTTTCTTTTTTGAATAACTGTACCTATCTTTTTTCTTATCTGTATTTCCAAATTATGGCTCTTACCTCCTATGAGGTTTTATATCTCTTTTTTTTGTTTGTTTTTTTGAGACAGAGTCTCGCTCTGTCACCCAGGCTGGACTGCAGTGATGCAATGTCAGCTAAATGCAATCTTTATCTCCTGGATTCAAGTGATTCTCCTGCCTCGGCCTCCCCAGTAGCTGGGATTATAGGCATGTGTCACCTCACCCAGCTAATTTTTGTATTTATAGTAGAGACCAGGTTTCCCCATGTTGGCCAGACTGGTCTCGAACTCCTGACTTCAAGTGATCCACCCGCCTTGGCCTCCCAAAGTGCTGGGATTACAGGCGTGAGTCATTGCGCCCGACCAAGGTCTTATATCTCTTTACTTTTTTCCTTTTCTCTATAATTTCCTACATGTTAATAATTCCCCTCATCACTGTGAAGCCTGCAACGTCCTTCATGTTCCCATCTAGCGGGGAGTCCAGTTTCCTTTTGACTGTATCATGCTTTAGGAGGGATGTCCTTGAATGTTTCTTGAATGCGTTTGTCCTTAAATCACTCTTGACTATAAATATATACTTATATATACACACACAGATAGCCAAAGGAAGATATAGTTTAAGTCTGAGACCAAACTAGGGAAGGTTTTCTGTCTTTATTTTGTATTTTTGTACCCAGTACAGTGTTAGACAGCTTTTTAATTAGCCTCGCTGAGTAAAGCTGCTGCCGATGGATTTTTCTTTGTGGGTGGGGGTGGATACTCAGTTTTCTACCCTGATTACTAATTATTATTGTCTTTGCCTTTCAAATCAAATCATAGTTTCGAGATCACAGAACTCGATTTAACTGCAGCCTGATGAGTCTATAATAATTTTGAGGAATATTGTGCAAGATTCTACTTTCTCCCGATTTCTATTTTTTATGAGTTCGTATTTATGAATGGAAACGTGCAGTCCAGTCTGATCTATGGCTCGTTACAAATGTGGAAGATGTATGTGTTGCCGTTTCTGCCTTCATTGCAACACACCACCACCGTGATTCATGTGTAAATAGGAGGCCGCTTCTCCTCAGTCCTTCCCTTCCGTCTCGTCCATGTGCTTCACAATGAGAGCCAGTTGAGGAGGTGAAGTAGACAGAGGCCACTGAGTTATTTTACATGCTGTGGGCTCCCAGCACATCGCGAATCCCCAGGGATCCCCGAAGCCCGTTACCAGCCCAGTGAATCAGTCTGTTTGCTTTTCCGCAAAAAAGAAACGTGCAGCTGCGTACTTCCGCCACGGACTTTGGAATTTTGTTCCCCCTTCCATCTGCGTTTTGTGTAAAGAAATTCTGCCTGAATAATTACTTGTCTGTCCCCTTTGCTCATTCCCAACATAATCATTCTTCAACCTTCTGTTTCCAATTAGTTCTTATCTCAAATGGCTTATTGGCATCAATCTGTTCTCAGCATCACCAAAGTGCACAAAACTACCCTGAAACATGGGGGAATCTAGATAAGGCTGAGGCTCACCCATCAATTCAGTGGAGTCTCCTTATTTCACCCCAGTGCCTTCCTTTTCTCAGGAAACCTGAGATAGGAGATGGTGTTGAGACAGGCTGTTGATATAGCACATTTTGGAGCAAAATGACATCCATGAGTATTACGGGTACTGTGCAAGGTCTGCAAACATAGCCATTGTTGGATATCTGGTGTCAAAAAGAACTGTTTCAAAACAAGGTCACAGTGTTAAATCATGATGTAGACAGCTTCTGAGCAGTGTCCACTGCTGGAGAGGGTAACCGAGACCTGTTTGTCAATGATTGCCCTCTAAGTCTTGCTAGTCACTTTGATCTGCAAACTGTTTTGCTACAGGATCATGACTAAAAGTGGGCCGAAAGAACCCTGCTGCCTTTATTAGTCAGCTAGGCATAAAGAGAGAGTGGTAATAGGGTCAGGCAAGAAAAACAGCACTTTCGAAAAGGCTAGTGAACTTGGCATGGCACGAACAAGCCCAAGGACACATGTTTGATGACCATGTAGTTACCTATGCTCAGACAAAAGAGGCTTTAGAACTTAGGCATCCAATTTTTTTTTTTTTTTTTTTTTTCTTTTCCACAGAAACTGACATCCAGGGGCATTAAATGGCTTTTCCAAAATCGTAATTAATTAATGGTAGAAGTTGAATTCCAATCTTTTTAACTCCTAATAAAGTGCTCTTTCTAACAACCTGAACTGCCAAGGCCATGTCTGGAAGAACTCATTTAAAGCACAGGTCAAAGCTGCCCTTCTTATTCCATGAGCATGTGGATTTGCCTTTCTTAGTCATTGCTTAGTTCTAGGACCAAGGCCAATACTTGCCACATAGGAGACATTTAATAAATCTATATTTAGCCGGGCGCAGTGGCTCAAGTCTGTAATCCCAGCACTTTGGGAGGCCGAGGCGGGCGGATCACGAGGTCAGGAGATCGAGACCATCCTGGCTAACACGGTGAAACCCCGTCTCTACTAAAAATACAAAAAGATCAGCTGGGCGTAGTGACGGGCGCCTGTAGTCCCAGCTACTCGGGAGGCTGAGTCAAGAGAATGGCGTGAACCCGGGAGGTGGAGCTTGCAGTGAGCCGAGATCGCGCCACTGCACTCCAGCCTGGGGGACAGAGGAAGACTCCGTCTAAAAAAAAAAAAAAAAAAAAAAAAAAGAAAAAAAAATCTATATTTTTTGGAAGAATGGAGAAATGAATCGAACTACATTAAGGCACTAGCAGGCATTGAGTGCCTCCTATGGGCCAGACACATTTCATACAGGGTTTCATTCGCACCCCCATCTTGGGAAGGGGTCCCTGGGACAAATCCTTCTTCCTGGGATCTAAAGTCTTCCAAAGAGAAGCCATTTTGTAATGAGATTTTTATCTGGACACAAAAGCAGCCCCTAAGGAATTTGAAAGCTGTATGCTTTAGGTATAGAATTACCTGAGGCAACTGACTATGCCGCCACAGTTTAATTTCAGATTCACTGTAAGTGTGGGCTTGTATTTTATCTGTCATTTTAAAAGATCTCTTTGGGTGGGGTTGCCCTGTCTTGCTGGCACCCCTTGAAAAACCCCACTCTTAAGCACTCCCTCACTCTAGATGTGATGAGGCTGCCTCACCCTCACCTCCCCATCTCTCCTTGCCTCAGAGGAGTCAGACTGCACTCAGTCCCATTGGACCTATAGTGCTGGCTGGGGCTTGCTCACAGCCTTTCTCTGGGACATACTGGACCACAGCACACACATTTCCCTGGCAGGCTGTTCATGTCCCTCTGAGGATCCCTGATAGTTCTGTTTTTCTTCTGGCTTGCTAGAAGGGAACAGGGTTTCTAAGGGTAAGTGGCTGTCAAGATAACTCCCCAGTCCTCCTTTGCCATTGGTGTGTCTCATGCCTGAAGTGGTAGAGATGTACACCCCTTAACATCCCTGGCTAACTGAAATTCTTTCCCTTTCCTTATCTATTCAGTGTTGGAGGAAAAAATTGCCATTAAAACTCACTTGAGTTTTGATTCATACTCCGGTCAGTCCCTGTATAGTGGTACTTTCATGTACAGGGGAAGAAAAAGTTATTTTACCTCCACTAAAAAAGAAAAATTGACTTAAAGTAGGAGATAGTTGTTATCAACCCTATTTATATATGAAGAAACCAAGGTTTGAAGATGTTTCTATGTGTGTATGTGTGTCTCAAGATTCTCAACTAATTGATAGGAGAAAACAGAGTTAAAATACAGTTGATCTAATTCAGAAACACAAATTATTACTGTAACACCACACAACCTTTACATGAGAGAAGATATACAGATATGAGAGTCAATACTGTCCCATTCTTACAGACAGTAAACAAAATGAAAGAAAATTAATAGTTGATTTGCAGAAGTATAGTTTTTCCCACTCATACAGTTACCAGAGAGAGAGATAAATGCATTTTTTATCCATATTAAAACACACACATACACATACTCAAAATCACCAAAATTTCATGATCAGTTCATTGCAAAGTGCTATTCTCCTAGGATGCCCTCGGCTTTCTTTGATTTTTTTGATATTTTGAGGCTCTATCAGTGGTAAAAAGTGAGCAAATGGTGTCAAATGGTGGTCTATTAGAAGAAGTTATTGTTAATTGAGTGCCATAGAGAAATCAATGGATTTTGTGCATTGCCAAAGCTCCTGTATCAATTTTCATTTATGTAAAAATTTAATTCCACAAAAATTATCATGGAAATATTAAGTTTTTCTTTCATAAATTGCTATAGATAGTTTTCATGAAACCTCTTCATCTAAACTCAGTAAAAACATTTTTTTTTTGGTCCTCTACAGGTATGGACAGAATAAAACTCATGATTTATATGGTTCACATATTAGCCAAAGCAAGAGGTATGTTTGCAACCTAAGCTACTTAAAAAAGCAGACAAAGCTACTTAGCTTTTCCTCTTATTTGCATATGCATTTATTTTTATATAGTTTTTGGTATTAAGAGACCACAAACCCTTTAGCAAACACTTTGTGGAATGAACTGCAGTCTCTGCTTCCTTGTAAAGAAAGGAGGACCCAATTCTGAAGATTGGATTATAATATTCCAAATGCTTAATAGCGATGGCTTATTGGTTGGTTGATTGACTATTTTGCACACAAGGTTTCAGGCACAGTACATTTACCATATGACCTCTCAACCTCCAGACAACCTCCAAGGGAAATATTATTATCACCATTTTACAGATGAGGAAACTAAAGCTAACAAACATTGAAGCACTTGTCTAAGCTCACTTCCTTAATATTTGTCAGAGCTGAGATTCAAAACCAACCATAACCACAAAGCTCTTGCAATGTCCAGCTTCATTTAATATTGTAAAGGATGTTTCAAATTTCAAGCTAATAGTTTGATAAGTGATAGGTAACCAACTCACCTTTACAGGTTGCACATTTAACACTTGTCTTTCTTCTCGGCAAGTTAGAGAGCTTTGGAATACAATTTTAATGCTTTAAAGATCTCCATGAAGCCAGTTAAACACATCAGTCAAGGAAGTGTTTAAGTGTTTAAGTTACACACATAAGTGTTTACAGTTAGACCGCTGTATGGGGCGGAATTTGACACTTCTGCCATGCACTTATTCAAAATACAAAGCTGTTTTTCTGGAGAAACACAAAACAAAATAAAACAGACCACATTTTTCTTATGTCTTCAGACCACTTCATGTGTATATGATTTGACTATTCAATATGGCAAACATATGATAATTTATTCAATTATAATAATACTAACTTTGTTATCTATGTGTCTGGTGCCATGATTAACGACTTAGTATATCTGAATTATCTACCAATTAACTTTCATTAGAAGTTCAGAGGGGATGCTGATGTTCCCACAATATATTCTAAAAGTATTATCTATTCAGTTTAGATATTGTTTAAGCATAAACTTGTATTAAGCCATGTTGCAGAAACATGCAGGTCTGTGTCTTTTCTTTCTTCCAACCTCTCCTGTCTCTCTTCATTTTCCAACTTTACTTCCTGCGTTGCCTTTATAGAACTACAGTTTTTAACGTGCTTGGCTTCAGTGTCAGAGCGATATGAGGAATAGCCATGTGGAACGCATCTATATTGCTTGTAAGATTGCTGTGGGGGACATTATGGAGCTCCCTGTCCCTTATATAAAGATCATTTTGACAAATTCTTCTTCAAACTCAGGGATAGGAAAGTTTATCTTTGTTGATGAGCTGGTGTGCTTTCTTTTCATAGAAAATGATGGCTCTGTAATCCATCATGTTGTCTCTGCTTAGGCCATTAGGAAATGATGAACTGGAACTTGGCCCAATCACAGCAATATTCCTCAGGTAGGATTTCCTGTGTAGGTTCATTCACTGGTTTTTTCCTTTTAGAATTTATTTTTATTCATTATTTTGTTGCAACAGTTGCTATATTTATGCATTTAAAAAATATGTTACCGCTTATTCTTTTAGGGATTAGGCTAGGGTACAAATGACTTAACAGAAGTATATGTGTTTGCAGGTGTGTTTGTGTGTGTGTTTATATAAGAGGCAGGGGAAAGACAGAGACATACATATTTCTAAGATTCACAAAGTCTATTTTATTGCTTTTCACCATATAATCTTCATCAAATTATTCAGACTGCATGGTGAGTGTAACATTGTGCTAGATATATACAGAAGAAAATATAACAAAAACCGAGTTTATGAGATGAAAGGCCATGAGAACACATTTCCTCTCAAAACTGCACAAATTCTGCTTAAAAATTCAAGGCTTTTTACTAGCTATATAAGAAAGTGACTGAAAGGGTTTAGCAGCCTGTTACTCTGTATTAGATCTCATTTTTCTAAGTGTACCTTCAGTTAAAGCAAGATTTATTTATTTTCATTTCTGTCTGCTTCAAAAAGGATTTGGGACAGTTACTGTAATATAAACTAAATAGGAACTAAATATATGTAATTAAATTACAATAAAGTTCATGTTAACATAGATAAGGCTAAAAGTTTAATGGATCTTTAACCTATCAGTGCTACTACTTCTAATGCTGTGTGCTTTTACTAACGAAAGGAAACCACCTCCATTAATTTAATGCAAACATTTGCTTATAGTTGTTTGTTACTGTTTTAGTTGAAAATATTTTTTCTTTTTGTAAATGTGGCATCTAATTTTTGCTTAGTGGCTTCACAATACAATCTCTTAAAGTGTTGCCTAAGAATCTGAAATAGTTTCTAAAAGGGGGCAACTCAAAAGAGCCAGCAGAGTCGGGCAGGGTAATACTTAAATTAACAGACATGATTGGGAGATTCAGGCTCCTTATTTATACCATTTTATGATTAACTGAGGGTCAACTCTACTGTGAAATGAGGTCCTACAAGGGAGGAGGGGTTGGCATTTGAGGAATGCCCTTTCACTTGTGTGCAATGTCATTAAACACAGTGAAGTTTCAACAGTGAAGTCTGCCTCTCTCTCATCCCTCTTCACAGCACACCTCTCTTCCTACCTTTTATTTAATCTAACCAACATCCTCTCTCACTACCTTGAACTTTACAGGTAATGATGAGTAAGTGGGTACGAACAATAACAGCTGATATGGATTTAAAGGACTACTTTTAGGAGAAGGTTGCATTTGAATAGGAAAACACATCTGCATAGATGTAGGTGAACACCTTGCAAGAGTCAGTGGAATAATCTCTCATGGTTGATATTTGGTCTTCATGGTAGGCTAAAGGCTGATGCTGGAATGAGAGTGATGTCTGTGATGGACTCATCAAAATCATACTACAGGAATATCCAGACCTACTCTCAGTCTGTCATTCTTGAAATATAAATTTTTACTAACATTTAATCCAGTAGTAGGAAATGATTAACATTACAGACAATATATTTTGGGAAAAAAGTGATAAAATACATAACATCCATTTTGATAATTAGTGTACTCCCACAAAACACTGAGTATTTTTCTTTAAAAAATATTTCTTTTTTTTTTTTTTTTTTTTTTTTGAGACAGAGTCTGGCTCTGTCGTCCGGGCTGGAGTGCAGTGGCCGGATCTCAGCTCACTGCAAGCTCCGCCCCCCGGGTTTACGCCATTCTCCTGCCTCAGCCTCCCGAGTAGCTGGGACTACAGGCGCCCGCCGCCTCGCCCGGCTAGTTTTTTGTATTTTTTAGTAGAGACGGGGTTTCACCGTGTTCGCCAGGATGGTCTCGATCTCCTGACCTCGTGATCCGCCCGTCTCGGCCTCCCAAAGTGCTGGGATTACAGGCTTGAGCCACCGCGCCCGGCTAAAAAATATTTCATAACCAGGGTTACCAATTAAAATTTTCCAAAATTGTATTTTTCCTCTCCTTTTATATTTGTAAGTTCTATACCACCTTCTTCATCTTTTTTTTTTAAACAAGTTGGCAAGTATATTATTTCCTCCTGGAGTTGGAAATAAAGAACTAAAAGCATTTTAAAAACTCATCCATCAATTATCTCTTTTTTTCTTTAGAAAACTATTAACCTTTTTTTTTTTTCATTGATTTTACTGCCTCACAGTCAAATCAACTTACCTATACTTGTTTTTCATGGTTCAGTGTGCAGGAATGAGCAATGATTTCCTTCATCAACCATCCACCTAAAAATTGTTTTGCTTATTAGCCAGTATAAATTGTTTTCTTACCAAAGCATAACATATCAGCATGGAAAGATTTATTGCTCAATTTCACTCTACTAGTTTTTCCCGTGTCCAATACAGAAGTCGAAAATACTGGTGTCTGTTTTGCTATAGGAGAACAGACTCTATTACCATGGAGGTCCAGGTTCTCTTCGATTTGGCAACATCCTTCCTCTGTGGCTTTATCTCCTGTTTGTCCCCCTGACATGAATTCCATCTAGCTCATCTGGATCACTTCCTCAGTATGCTCTTTAAGCTTGGATTACCTTTCATAAACATACTTCTTCAATTACTGTCTCCTAAATCCTATCCTCAATCTATTTCATGGAAGTGAACTTTTTCTGATTGCTCTTCTGTGAGTGGTAGAGACCTTTAGTCTCAACCACTTATCTAACTTCTACCACTCAAAACATGTTGGTAGAGTTTTGCATATGTTGGAGCTCAGAAAACAATACCTCAGAATATGACATGTTGGCATGTTGAGTGCTTTGAACAAAGGAGATTGAAAGGCCTCAGAAATAAGCCTCAGCACCAAGGTCTCTGTCTGACTTCCCTTCCCTAGTGCAGGGAGGTGTTCTCTCTGAAGTTCCCTTATCTGACTGAGGGAAGTTCTTTCAAAAGGAATGCAGTCGTCTTAAACTCCCTACCTAGGAATCTCATCAAACAACCAGGGAAGATGAATTACTGGAGAGAAGATTAAAAAGTTATCACCACACTCAGACAGGCTATGGCCTATTCTTCTGGAGGCTGCTCTGAAAAATTTTTTTTTAACCTTATAGACTTTATCTGCATCCTAAGACAATCTTCGTTTGCAGTGCAGCTCTGCCCCTCATCTTCCCATAACTTGTCACCACCTCCCCCAAGCCCAGAGGAACCTTGTCCCAGGATACAACTCTGTGTTGCTCTGACCCATTCATTTTTCTCTAAAAATTATTTACTTTTTCTTTAAAATTACCTACATTCTCCACTTTTTGCTCCCCTATGAAGAAGGAATTCAAACTTCAACCATTAGGCCCTTTCTTGAGCTTCATATTTTGTGTGGCTGCTATGTACATGTGCACATTAATAAACTTGTTTACCTTTTCTCCTGTTAATCTGTTTATTGGTTGTTTATTTCAGCAGACTCAATTACCTAACCTACAGCGGGAAAGTTTAAACTTTCCTACACATACTTGTATACGTATACAAGTTAATTCTCTATTCTACCACTAATATTGAGTAGCTACCATACAGCAGATACTATATGATAAACAGTGGATATTAAGAAGAGTAAGATACAATTCCTGACCTTAAAAGCTTACAGTTAAGAGGTAGTGACACACATTTTAACAAATAATTGGCATACACTGTTATCAAAACAAAATAAGGAGAGATCCCCAAAGTATTAATGAAATACAAAAGAGTATCATGGTTGTCATAGATTATCTTTATCAAGATGATGGTGTCTAAGTTGGGCCTTGAGGATTAAATTGTGAGAAGAAGGGGCATTAGTGACAAAGGAAATAGTTTTTACGGAGGAAGAAGGAGCATAGCATATTGTTTGACAGAGATCAACAATCTCTTATTCACACTCTCAAATCTAAAAAGTTTCAAAAACTAAACATTTTTTTCTTAACTCATTGGTGTTAATATTGATCTCCTCCCATCTCAGAAAACCTCAACTGAACTGACATGAAATTAGTAATTTTATGTTTTATTCCAGCTATATTGATGTATTCGTTATGGTGCTGCCCCAGACTTCTGATACATCATCTAAGTTGTACACCAAGTTACCGTCTAAACTCTGAAACATTCTGAATTCTATAACACATCTGTTTCTAGCACCACTGGATTCGGGATTGTGGGAAAGGTGGTGGGTGCCTGTAATCTCAGCTACTTGGGAGGCTGAGGCAGGAGAATCTTTTGAACCCAGGAGGCTGAGGTTACAGTGAGCCGAGATCATGCCATTGCAATCCAGCCTGGGAGACAAGAGCAAAACTCTGTTTCACAAAACAAAAAACAAACAAAAACAACAACACAAATTCTAATGGCTGTTAAGATGGAATAAAACAGATAAAACCGGAAAAATAATTTGGGGCCAGACTGTATAGAATATTTTATTCCAAGGCTAGTCAGTTTGGATTTGAACCTATAAACCTGAGCAAAAGTGTGCATAAGAGACCTAGCTGAACATGGTTTTCAAGGCCTGTGTCTTATACTCTTATTTTGGACTTCAGTAAGAGTGTCATATCCTTTCTTGGACTTTCTCTGCCTTCATAGGTAGAATAGGTCACTTGCCTCTGTTTCTTTGTGGTTTTATTCAGAGAATCATCGTAATGCAACATGTTGTATTATACGACATATGTAGTTTGTTTCTCTATTTAATTAGAACATAAACTATATCAAGAGACCATCTATTACAATTCATTCAGCAATTCTGGTTTATTTATTTATTTATTTTTTATATTATTTTATTTGTTTATTGGCTTGCTTCTATCTCTCCTTGTTCCAAAATGATTTAAGACAGCTGGAACCATCTCTCCATCACTTCATATTGAATTCATTAATTAAAATAAAATACTACATTTGGAGTGCTCCAAGTGCCAGGATCTGTTCTAAGTGCTTTACAAAAATTACAAAACAATGCCTTGTAATCCCCCAACAATTCTATAAGATAGGCACTGTTATCATAACCGTTTGTCATTTGAGGAAACGGATGCTCAGAGAGTCAGTTAGTTTACTCAGGGCTGTGGAGCTAGTAACTCTCATAGCCATAGCATTACATCTGAACCTGCAAGCCACACAGCCTCCTGATGAACAAACTGCATCCCATGCATTGCCCGGCAAAGTGTCTCGCATAAAATATATTATCAAGGTATATTTGTTCATACGTGAGATAAGTTAAATTTGATGTTTTAAGATGATAATTTGCCTGAATTTGTAAACATTACTCCTTTCTTCAGTGCCTTCAGTGACTCAATTCTAAGGGCCACGTTTGGTAGATGTTCATTGACATGGTGAGAGCACAGCATGCCGGTGAATTCCATGTTATCTATAAATAAACTTGACTTTTTAAAAATACACAAGTAAGGCATACTTATTGTAAAAATGGAAACAAAAGCACAGAAAAAAAGAAAGTCCTCTTTAATTTTTTTTTTTTTTTTTTGAGATAGAGTCTCACTTTGTCAGCAGGCTAGAGTGCAGTGGTGTGATCTCCATTCACTGCAACCTCTGCCTCCCTGGTTCAAGCGATTCTCCTGCCTCAGCCTCCTGAGTAGCTGGGACTACAGGCACCTGCCACCATGCCAGGCTAATTTTTGTATTTTTAGTAGAGACGGGGTTTCACCATGTTGGCCAGGATAGTCTCAATCTCCTGACCTCGTGATCTGCCCACCTCGGCCTCCCAAAGTGCTGGGATTACAAGTGTGAGCCACTGTGCCTTGCCAAAAGTCCTTTTTAATTTCTTTCTTTGATTTTATTCCCCAGAGTCATTTGACCACTGAGCAAATCTGCACTGACATTTGCCATTGAAATACACTTGGATTCACATATGCAAATATAACATAATTTTACACATATGTATAGAAAACTGTTGATTTACTTGTCTATAGTCATTTGTCCAGTTGATTCAATAAAACTGATTTATATATCAAAATTATGGCACTGTGACTGGTAACTGTTACAAATTTTAGTGATCCCCTAGCAAGAAACACATGGGTTAGTTTTCCCATTGACAAAAATGGAATGTCTACATAATTCCTGCATTTTTTTTAAACATCATTCATGATTTTGTTGTTTTGTGAGGTAAAATGCTTTGCATGACAAGACAGTTTAGGGTCCAGGAGGTGTTTGTCACTTTGTTTGTTTGTTTGTTTTGAGACAGAGTCTTGTTCTGTCACCAGGCCAGAGTGCAGTGGTGCGATCTCAGCTCACTGCAACCTCTGCCTCCCCGGTTCAAGTGATTCTCCTGCCTCAGCCTCCCCAGTAGCTGGAACTACAGGCATGCACCACCACGCCTAGCTAATTTTTGTATTTTTAGTAGAGATGGGGTTTCACCACGTTGGCCAGGATGGTCTCAATCTCTTGACCTCATGATCTGCCTGCCTTGGCCTCCCAAAGTGCTGGGATTATAGTTGTGAACCACTATACCTGGCCCATGCTTTTTAGTCATCTACAAGAAAAGGTAAAGAAAGTATTTCATTAAATTTACAGGTGATGCTAAATTGAGAGATGTTGAGAACATCCATGAGGGCTGATATTAGAAATCACATGTTTCTTCTTCTGTTTACACATGAAGAAGTTAGAAATATGTAAAAGAAACAGCAAAACAGTATTTAGATTGCCAAAAATTTAATTGAATGTATTAAAGTCTTATTAATCAGCCCACCAATTACTTATAAGAAGTAGAAGAAGAAATAGTGACTTCTGCTTTCATAGTGAGATATGACTGCACAACTAAGATCACACCCAAACTAAATAATCTTTACTCCTATATATGCCAGTGTGCCTTGTGACTCTCTTAGAATAATTAATTTCATAAGTTAAATATTGTTCTTTTAAGGTCATTCTAAGTTGTTTCATTCTGGAGAAAAAGCTAGAAGGAAATGAGTACTTACTGTAAACCTACCATCGATAGGCATTTCATTTACATAGATTATCTCATATAATTTTCAATATGACTGTGTGAAGAAAGTACAGTGTTCATATCTTTGTCTGTTGTTCTTTTTATTTTTTTGAGATGGAGTCTCACTCTGTCCCCTAGGCTGGAGTGCAGTGGCGCGATCTTGGCTCACTGTGAGCTCCACCTCCTGAGTTCATGCCATTCTCCTGCCTCAGCCTCCCGAGTAGCTGGGATTACAGGCTTCCACCACCATGTCCGGCTAATTTTTTGAAATTTTAGTAGAGACGGGGTTTCATTGTGTTAGCCAGGATGGTCTTAATCTCCTGACCTTGTGGTCCACCCGCCTTGGCCAGCCTTCCAAAGTCCTGGAATTACAGGCGTGAGCCACCTAGCCCAGCTGTCTGTTGTTCTTTTTTGGTTTCAGCTTATATCTGAATTTGACAATTTATTTTCTGATATTTGATATGAAATTTTCTCCTAAAATCAAACTTTCATGTAAATTCATATTAAAATATCTATATAAATTTAAGTTGGCAAAAAACTGGACACAATTTTATTTTAATTAAACTTTTAAAATTAAAATGCAATGCTACACTAGCTACCACTCATAAGCAAATGAGTGATTTTTAAATTAGTCTAATTATTCAGAGACAGCCATGGAGTGTTGTGCTGATAAACTACAGTAATAATGACATGTGTCCATAGTTTGTTGTTGTGTCCATGGCAGGCATTTGTGAAATATCTATTCATCAGGCAATACTTAGTGAGAATGTGTTTAGCCATTACAAAAAGGTATATGCAAATGAGTGTCCCATGAGACTTTGCAACAAACATTTAATTAGCTATACAAAGAAACAGTTAAATATACAAAGAAACAGTTAAATATACAAACACACATTACAGAAAATTGGCTAGTGTGTATTGTTAATTTGTGCACATAATTCCTAAATAGCACTGTTTAATAACGTTTATAATATGTCTATTAATAGATGTGTAATTTTACTTGAAAATTAATTTTGTTGTATTTCTTCTATCTTCTCTTAATAAAAAATCATAAATATATTGAGTAACATAATTTGCATATTTTTAGCATTGCATTTTTAATTAAGGACAGTAAAATGTCAAAACTGAAGTATGAATTTATTAAGTTGATACAAAAAAGAGAAATTCATAGAGTAGTGTACATTACAGAGGCAGGTGTCAAACATTATTTATCATTGTGTACAACAAATAATACTAATCTATAGTTTAAAATTGGTATATTTATTCTAAAATACTTGTGTTAAAATTTTTAGTTTCTTAATTTGTCCCTAAACTAGATATACAATTCTTTATTTTAAATAAAGACTCATTAATGGCATTTGTAATTTGAGCTCCCGAATGTCAAGAAAATTCTTCCTTGTGAATCTGGGTCTTAATACTTGCTTTATATTTTCTTGCTTTAAATCATAAAGATATTCTATAGGAATATATTCAGACTAACATTTAAGTTTTACTTTTGTGTCATCATCACATATTTTTAATATATTTTTTAACAATCTGTGTTAATTTCCATCATTACATTCTATGTTTCTTATTCACATAATGAATGACATGAAGAGTTAACAATGCATTACTGTATATCTCATAATGTGGTAAGAGCATGCTTAAAAACACATTCAGAATAATCTTTTTTAAAGGATTTAAAGAGTAATCGCAAGTTATAACAGGGATAGCAGTTCACAATTTCAAGCAAGTCTTCTCAATTTGAGTATTAACTCCCAGCTCAGTGTGAATCAGAAACACCTAGTTTAAAAAAAAATTAAACAAGAGTCATTTCATTTTTAGATAATCAAGAGGAGTTACTAGGTGTAGCAGATGACCAGCCAGCTTTTCCAACACCATTTGCATCTCTGAAGCCCCCAAGGACAGAAAAAAGTCTTTTAATTGGTGAATCAACTTCAGTAGAAACATGCATCTAGGAAATGAGGCCTACACTGTTGTCTTCACACCAGGCAAACCAGCTCCTGTTGTCATGGTGATCTTCTATAGCATGCTAGAGCCAGTGATGTGGAAAACAAGATGGCTTCCGCATTTATTTAGCCTTAAAGAAAGTTGCAGATGTTAGCACATGATTATTGAATTTAAAGTATTTTTTAATACCTCTATTAAGATATTAAAAAATCTACTTTGGATAAAATTTAGCTGCCTTCCAAACTTCTAAAATTATCTATGAGCTTCAAGGTAAAGGAATTATTTTCTTTCTTTTAAATGTAAATATCTTAAAACCCAGCTTTCCCATTGAGCTATGCTTCAAGGAACAGATCAGATTTCAGTTCATGTATGATTTCTATTTATTTTGGATTAGCATGAGAGTTATAGAATGACACATGTTATATGTAGGCTTTATTGTGTAAGAATAAGCTGCTTCAGCAATTTCATTGCTTATAAAGGAGCTCTACATATGAAAGAGATCCTGAGTTTTCAGATTGGAAGCCAATAAAGTAGGGAAAATGCAGAAAGGAAAGATCCTAGGAATCTAAAATGAGAAAGAAGCTCCTTGTCACTCAGATGATTTTTCCATCTCCAGTTTAAAAACAGTATAGGCAGTTTTTATTGAGTGACCTCTTAATAAACATTTGGACACGAAACAATCTTTACATTTTGGGCTTCTCCACTCATTCATTCATCTTTTAATAAAATGGAACTGAGACAAATCTCTAAAATATTTTGTAAGCATTATGAGACAGAGATGGAAGGATTAAGATACAAATGCTTTACAGTTAGTTAATTAATTAGGTACACTAGATTTCTTCTATGAAAACAAGCACATGGAAAGCGATGAAGACAAAATTTTCTCCTAAATTACAATATATGTTTCTAAAGTTGGTAGGAACTTTGAGTGATGTTCATATTATTTTGCAGAGTGCAGATGCATAGTAGTACATCTGTTGTTTGCTTTTTTGATTACACTTTTAGGAAAGTGACAGCTAAATTTGGTTTTATATATGTAGCTACCTATTAATTCATCATTTTGATGAATAGCCATAGTATTCACTAAAGATATTGATACCAATGACTACTAAACTTCAGATGTAGCATTTTCCAAACTGTCTTTTGAGACACTTGTGTTTTGGGCAATGTTAATATGTTATCTGTCATCGAAGAGTTTTATAGTCCAATTAGTTTGGAAAAAATTGCATTTTATCACCCTTTTGGTGATTCAAAATGAGTTTACATATTAAGGACACACAAAAGTTCTATAGTAAAGGGATCTGTTTAACCCACTGTTTCCAAAGGCTTTTGACCATGAATCCTCACCATTCCCCAACCCCGTCAGCCAGAAAACATTTAATTAATCTTGTGGCATGCTGGTGATTTTGGAAACACAATTGGGAACTGTGGTTTTAATAGGAGGGATTATACTGATATTGTCAAGACTCCGATTTTTATTTTCTGAGATTCTGGTAATCTTTGTTTACATTTAGTTTACACCCTGAACATGCTTAAGCCTAATCACAAGGCTGACCACCAGGCTACTAGAGAATGTTTACACTGCAAATGTGAATGAAAGTTGTCTACCCTGAGGCAGTGCCCTGGTCTGAAGCCCTGAATGCTCACTTTCCACCCCTTTTAGTCATTTTTTCTTAACAAACTCCTTGGCAGAAGTGGTGACGACGTTTTGTTAAGAAAAAATGAAAAAGAGGCTTGGTGATATTTTGGCCAACATATTTTTATTTCAGTATCTCTAGCTATAATTACTGTGTTGTTCCTGGGCAGAGTAAACTATATAGAGATACAAGGTTCTATTATGGGTACAAGGCTGTGGAAACTCCTCTTAAAAAGGAAGTTAGCAACAATTTACATAAATTTTTAGTGTAGTGCCCTCTTATCTGCAGTTTTGCTTTCCATGGTTTCCATTACTCATGGTCAACTGCAGTCTGAAAATATTACATGGAAAGTTACAAAAATATTGCCTAAGTCTTTAATTGTGTGTCATTCTGAGACACGGGATGAAATCGCTTGCTGTTCTCCTTGGTTCTTCTTAGGAACTGAATCTTCCCTTTGTCTAAACCGGTAATCAACAACAACAACAACAACAACACCACACACACACACACACACACAACCAGTGGAGTCTTCACAGAACAAGATAAGCCTAGGAAGCTATAGACACCATCACTTAGTAGTCATTTGGGTTATCAGATTGTTGCAACATCCGAGTGCTTGTGTTTGTCACCTTTATTTTACTTAATAATGGCCCCAAAGTGAAAGAGTGATGCGCCGGGCCCCGTGGCTCAAGCCTGTAATCCCAGCACTTTGGGAGGCCGAGACGGGCGGATCACGAGGTCAGGAGATCGAGACCATCCTGGCTAACACAGTGAAACCCCGTCTCTACTAAAAAAAAATACAAAAAACTAGCCGGGCGAGTTGGCGGGCGCCTGTAGTCCCAGCTACTCGGGAGGCTGAGACAGGAGAATGGCGTGAACACGGAAGGCGGAGCTTGCTGTGAGCTGAGATCCGGCCACTGCACTCCAGCCTGGGCGACAAAGCGAGACTCCGTCTCAAAAAAAAAAAAAAAAAAAAAAAAAAGAAAGAGTGATGATACTGGCCATTGAGACATGCCAAAGAGAAGCCAAAAAGAAGTGCTTCTTTTAAGTGAAAAGACAAAAGTTTTTTGACTTTAGGAAAAAAAAAAATTGGCATGTCGAGGTTGCTAACATCTATAGTGAGAACAAATCTTCTGTGAAATTATGAAGAAGAAACAAAGAAAAATATTTGTACTAGTTTTGCTGTCCCACCTCAAACTGGAAAGGTCCAGCCAAGGTGTGGGATAAATGCTTAGTTAAGAATTAAAAGAATTAAAATTAAATTTGTGCATGGAAGACAAGAACAGAACACATGTTCTAATTGACAGCTTATTCTCTGTAGTCCCCAGCATCCACTGGGGCTCTGGGAACATATTCTTCCAAGATAAGGGAGGACTACTTTGTGTGTATTGTAACAATGTTACAATAAGCTAATACACAATAAGCTAATAAGCTAATGACACAGTATTAAAGTTGAAATATTTTGTAGGAAGTTTATGGGCATGTAACAAGATGTGAACACTTGGAATTGCAAAGAATTATAATTTATTGAGAACAAATATAGCTTTGTTTCCATAACATAGGATTTTACCATCCTATAAAGATTCTGATTCTTGTGTGTGTGTATGTGTTGTTGTTGTCGTTAATTACTGGGTTCAGATGACGAATAGCTGTACCCTTCGACGAAATGACCTTGGATGTATATCTTTTTGCTGCTTTAAAAAAGTAGAAGATGAAACAACAGTTAATTTTCTCTTGGTCTTTTATGACGTACATTTAAAACAAAATCTCTTTCAGCCTTTATTTTTCCAGAATTCTTGCATAAATAGAATCCTCAGACACAGCTGCCTGGGCTCACCCTTGCTGATTTGGGAAGCATGTTAATTCTTTGAAGACATCCTGCTGATGTTAGGGGAACAGAGCTCAAGTCATTTGGGCAGAAGAGATGAGAGATACCAAATTAGATTACTTGATAGGTCCGAGGACTCCTTTTCCTCATATGACTCGTAAGCATTGCAACATTTATAGAGCACAAAGGACAGAGGGACGATGAAAAACCTAACATGATGAGATACATAAAACGATGAGAAGAAATTCACTCAGGGAAGTGGAGAGAAAGGCCAAAGTAAAATTAGCAAGCATGCGAAGGGGACAAAGTGTAAGGAAAGAGAGACAGAGGGATAGTGGTTCACAGACAGGAAGATGAGTGTTTGCAGAGACAACTATGGGCTTCAGTGTATAAAGGAGTTTTCTGAGTTTTTGTAGTGATTTTTCTCCCTGCGAGATCAGCAGAGGCCTGGCACAAAGGTTTCAATTTACTGTGCAAAGGCCACTGTCACTTCCTAGCTTTTGCCCTGGCATTTGCCACCTTCCCTGTGGGAGTTGTCAGTTCAGGTAATTCCTACTGAATATCCTAATTACTGTCATTTTATCCATGGCTCACTTTAGGGTCCAGGAGAAACAATATGGAAACCAGTGAAGATTTTTTTCAACATGTGGGCAGAACCTGCCTGACCATATGTAATAATCACCCAAGCAATACTTTATGCATTGTTACATGTTCTCACCAAAGTTACAGTTTCTTTGCTTTTGGCTTTAAGTTCTCTACTTTCTGTAGCATCACTGTCTTTACATATTCTGAATCTTTATAGCTTCTTCATCATTTGTTTCTCCTAAATTTCCTTATAGATAAAGCAATCTTCTAAAGCAATGTTTACTATGGCTATAAGTGAATATCCCCCTTTTCTGTTAAATGAGCTGAAGTAAAGGAGAAAAAATATGAAAATTCCTCCTCTATTTCCATTAACAAATGAACTTGCAGCAAGACTGAGTGTTGAGTTTTTTTTTTGGTTTTTAAAAACATTTCCCCCTTTCCCCAAGTAACTCGTGTTTTTCCAGCAGTGAGGAAAATGAGTTATGCACACAACTGTTCAAAGTTACCTCATCACATCAGAATCAGAAGGGGGTGGGGAAAGGAATTATTTTGCTATGAATAACCAGGAAGTGCGTTTTTGCAGGCAGTAGTTCAGGATGAAAACTATAACTGCAAATTAGTTAGTTTTAGAAAAAATGTAAAAAAAAAAATGTTGAGTTACCTGTAGAGATAAGGTTGGAACTGTGTTAGGTCTATCTAAAACAAGTTGAAAATACTGCTTTTTTAAAATAAATTTGTCTTTCTCCAGATTATATCCATAAATTATTTCTTGAATCCAGTACATAGAAAATAACTAACCACTGATTTTTTATGAAATCTAACAATTAAATTCTTTAATTACTTTGTTTTACTCCTCCCCCTGATTTCTGAACAAAGAGAGTATTTATTTTGCCTTTTAAATTCACTTCTAGTTTAACTGCTTGCTTCATGATGCTCTAACAGACTTGAAGTGTGACTGTTGACTCAGCTTCACCTGAACTGAACATCCAACTATAGGTCTAATTAAAAAGGTTGAGTGGCATCAAGTGAAATTGGGAAAAATTACTCAGTTTATGGCAGAGGGAAGTAAAAGCCCTCCTAGGAAAATAGGTAAACTTCAAAACCAGTCCCTTACACTTCAATTCAGAGAAGGGTGTTTTTCAAACCTTTTAATTTAACTCAAATGCCTTGTATGTCAATGAAATGTGATATTCTTTTTAAGAGCATTAGGTTGAATATAAAGAAACTTTAAAAATCTCCAGGGAGACCTTTCATTAGGGGTTCTTTTTACAACATCTGGCTAGTGATTTCTAACAGGCTGAAATTAGTGTCTTTTTCTTTTCAATTTTCTATGCTAAAACTATTAGGAAGATTGCCTGTAGTCTAGAAAACTAAACAAAACCCATACTACACATCCTTCTTAATATGTCCTTTGTAATACATGTGGAATATAGGGGCAGTTTTTATGCCCTGAAGAAATTTGAATGTCAAACTGCAAGCAGCCCTCTCCAGGTTGGCCAGGATACTGGGCTATGAACTAACCTCAGAGCGCTGCCCACTAGGGACATTTTTTTTTTTTTTAAATAGATACGGTCTCACTCTGTTGCCTAGGCTGTAGTGCAGTGATGCAATCTTGGCTCACTGCAGCCTCCACCTTCTGGGTTCAAGTGATCCTGCCTCAGCCTCCCGAGTAGCTGGGACTACTGACATGGACTACCACGCCAGGCTAATTTTTGTATTTTTAGTAGAGATGAGATTTCACCTGTTGGCCAGGCTGGTCTTGAACTCCTGACCTCCAGTCATCCATCTGCCTTGGTCTCCCAAAGTGCTGGGATTACAGGTGTGTGCCACTGCGCCCAGCCAATTATGTAACAGTATTAAAGTCTACTTTCTTAGAGGGTTTCGATCTAAGGTCTACAAAGATATGGGCAGAAAGGTTGACAGAGAGCTACAGAAAGAGTAGGCAGCCGAGAGCACGGGCAAAAGACAACAGAAGTATTCAGTAGTCAGAATATTCTCTTTAACCAGAGAGATGTTAGGCAGCTGTGGCAGAAAGAGGAGAAACAGAAGTAGGAGGAAAAGAATAGATGAGTCAGTATAATAGTGAGTCATTGGAATGCAGAACAATGGGAAGTATTATAAGATACATGCTTGCTACATCTCCCAAGCTCCTTTGCAGTGAGGTATGGGTCAGATGAATACATTTTAGCCAGTTGAATCTAAACAGAAATGTCACATGGCAGCCTCTGGGGAGTTTCCTTATAAGACAGCATGTGTAGAGTGTTAGCCTCTTCTTTCTCATGTCTTTCCCTAGCCCAACTACCTAGATTGTAGATGCTGCCATTTGGACCATGCTTGATTGGATGGTAAGAAATAAGGAATGAGAGTTCCTTACACTAAGGAATATTACACCAGCTTTGGACCACCTGTCAAGATATTTATTTGAGAGAGGCCTAAAATTCTATTTGGTTTACACCACTGCTCCCATCCCCCACCTCTACTCTGATTCTTTCATTGCTCACACCTAATTGTAAGTAATATATGTGGTTGAAGGACTGTCTAGGAAACACTATGTTTGAACGAGAGAGGACACATCAGATTTTGAGTTATTTAATGAAGACATTCCTAAACAAAAAAGATTGAAAAATAAAATAAAATGCATCTTCTTATCCCTGGAAGTACTCAAATAAAGACTTCATGTCAACTGATGAGTCATGTTGGAGGAGAAATCCTAGTATTTATTTTATTTTTGAGACGGAGTCTTGCTCTGTCGCCCAGGCTGGAGTGCAGTAGTGCTATCTTGGCTCACTGCCACCTCCACCTCCCGGGTTCATGCCATTCTCCTGCCTCAGCCTCATGAGTAGCTGGGACTACAGGTGCCCGCCACCACTCCCAGCTAATTTTTTTGTATTTTTAGTAGAGATGGGGTTTCACTGTGTTAGCCAGGATGGTCTCAGTCTCCTGACCTCATGATCCGCCTGCCTCAGCCTCCCAAAGTGCTGGGATTACAGGCATGAGCCACCGCGCTCGGCCTAGAAATACTAGCATTTTATGAGGACATTGGACTAGATGATAACTCTGTGAGTTTTCTATTGTAATACAAATAATTGTAATTGATGGATAAATTGAGGTGTCTGCATTACTTGCTGTCTATTATAAGAATATTATAATAGAGCTTTTTTAATGAGGAAGGATGTCCATAGTCACTTATAAATAGTTGACCATGTCTTTACCACATGACTAACTCTCTTTGATTATGCAGTTTATATGGGTGGGCTTCCAATCCAATTTTTCCCCAAGAACTTAGAAACCAGACAAAGATGTCAACTATTACCATGTTATTCAACATCCTAATGGAGATCCTATGCAGTGTAATATGGCAAGAAAAACTATAAATAAGGACTGTAAAGGAAGACATAAAACTGTCATTTTTACATGATTATGCACATAGGAAGTCCAGAATAATGCACAGAATAATAATCAAAGTGATAACAACAAAAGAAATAGTGATAAAGAAAAGATCTTTAAAACAGTAAGAGAAAGGGACGTATTACCTTTAGGAGGAATAAAGGTAAGAATTGCCAACCGTTCTTATCAGAAACAATGTAAGCAAGAAACAACAGAAGGACATTTAAAACTCTACAAATCTATATGCAGAATTTTGAAAATATTTTTCAAAATTTAAGGATGTTTAAAGATTGTTATAGAACACAAGAACTGAGTGAATTCATTTTCCATAAACCTGTGCTACAAAAAAATGTTAATGTTAGCCTTTCAGGAAGAATAAAAATAATGCCAGGTGGAAACTTGGGGCCAGAAAATTTAATTTTAAAATGTCATAAATGGAAAATATGAAAGACTTTCCCCCCGCTGAGATTAAAAATGATAAAGGATAATCAATCATTTAAAGCAAAAAATAAAAGCAACGTATTTTGGAATTTGTAAAATACGTACAAGTGAATGGTATTAAAAATAGTACAAAGAATGAGAGGAAAGAAATAAAGAGGATGCTTATACTGTAAGTGAAGTGATACATATTATTTGAAGGTAAATGATGAGAAGTAAAAGATGCATACTTTAAATCTTAGAAGAATCATGAGAACAATAACAACAACAACAAACCCAAAGAAATAAACTTACAATCCAATAGTGGATATGAACTGAAATATTAAAAGGTATACAATCCAAATGGCAGGGCACAACAAAAGAAGGAAGCAAAACAGAACATATAGATAAAACCTTACAAAATAGTCACCATACTGTGACTTATATAAAATGCAAAAGAAGCCTGAGCGTGGTGGCTCATGCCTGTAATCCCAGCACTTTGGGAGGCTGAGGCAGGGGGATCACAAGGTGAGGAGATCGAGACCATCCTGGCTAACACAGTGAAACCCCATCTCTACTAAAAATACAAAAAAATTGTATTGAAATAATATAAAATATTTTTTTGAAAGTGACAAAATATTTTCAGAAACCAATAACAAAACACTTAGAAAACTCCAAATATTTGTAATTAAATGACACACTTCTAAATAACTGATAGGACAAAGAAAGGATCACAATAAAAGTTAGAAGATATTTTTAATCAATAGTGATAATCAAAATATAATATATAAAATTTTGTGAGCTATAGATTAAGTAAGGTTTAGAGGAAAATTTATGCTTTAAATCCTTATATTAGAAAAGATAAAAGGATTTTCAAATGTAAAAAACTAAGATTCCACTTGAAATAAATTAGAAAATGAACAAAGTAAATTCAAACTAAGTAGCAAGAAAGAATTAAGGAAGGTAAGAACAGAGATGAATGAAATAGAATACAAACAAACAATAGGGAAAATCAACAAAATAAAGTTGTAGTTCTCTGAAAAACTCAATGACATTGATTAATCTCCATCTTAGTAGATATAGGAAGAAAAAGTTCAAGGGGAGACAGAAGTTACCAGTGAGAGGAATAAAACAGCAGAACCTCACTATAAATCCTGTAGTGAGAATTTATAAAAACAGCCTATGTACATGAATACGCTAATACTATCAACAAATTTATCTCCATACATTTCACAACTGAGAAATAAGAGTAAGAAGCAAAATGGAAAAATTCTTTGAAGAATACAAATTATCCAAGATAATCCAAAACAAAAAGAGAAAATCAAATAAACCTAGCGCTATAAAGAAATTTTTTGTAACTAAAAAATGTTTGGTAATGAAATCTCTAGGTCCAAAAATCATCAGCAGTGAATTCTATCAATCATTTCACAAAATATTTTGTACTAATCATACACTAACTTTTTCAGAAAATCAAAGAGGAAGCAACAAGTCCCATATGATTTTATGAGACCAGCATTGCTCTGTTACTAAAACCAGGAATGCATATTACAAGAAAGGAAAAATAGAGACAAATGTCTCTCATGAATATAGATACAAATATACTTGACAGAATTTTAGCAAATTAAATCAGCAATATACAAGAAGGATAAAACTTTATGACCAGGGTGGAGTTTATTATGTAAATTCAATTTAATTCAAAGTTAAAGTAGATTATATTAAAAGAATAAGGAGATACTTCTAGATCATCTGCTAGATATAACAAAGTATTTGATGAAATCCAAAACCCACTTGTTTAAAACAAATAAAACAAAACCACATAGCAATCAGCAAACTAGGATTAGAAAGTAATTTGTTGAATATAACAAATTAGAATTATAAAAATCCTACAGCTAAAATCATACCTAATGCTAATAAAGTGAATTCTTTCTTTCTAACAAGAGAAGATGAACATTGACACTGCTTTTGCTCAGCCATGTGCTAGAGGTCTTAGCCAGTGCAATGGGGCAAGAAAAAAAAAAGTACAGACAGGGATGCCCTTACTCCACTCCACTCCTATTCAACATAGTGCTGGATGTCCTAGCTGGAGCAATCATTCAAGAGAAAGAAAGAAAAGGCATCCAGATAGGAAGAGAGGAAGTGAAGCTAATCCTTTTTGCAGACTGTATGATTCTATACCTAGAAATCCCCCTTGTCTCTGCCCTCCTAGATTCATAAGCACCTTCAGCAATGTTTCAGGACACAAAATCAATGTACAAAAATCAAGAATGCATTCCTAGGCATCGAGAATGTCCAAGCTGAGGGCCAAATCAAGAATGCAATCCCATTCACAAGAGCCACAAAAAGAATAAAATACCTAGGAATACAGGTAACCAGGAAAGTGAAAGATCGCTGCAAGAATTACAAAACCCTGCTCATAGAAATCAGAGATGACAAAACAAATGGAAAAACATTCCATGCTCATGGACAGGAAGAATCAATATCATTAAAATGGCCATACTGCCAAAAACAGTATGTATAGATTCACATATTTATAGATTCAATGCTATTCCTGTCAAACTACCAATGATATTCTCCATAGAATTAGAAAAAAACTACTTTATAATCATATGGAATCAAAAAAGAGCCCAAATCAAGGCAATCTTAAGGGAAAAGAACAAAGCTGGAGGCATCACATAACCTAACTTCAAACTATATTATAAGGCTACAGTAACCAAAAAAGCATGGTATTGGTACCAAAACAAACACAAACTAATGGGACAGAATAGAGAACCCTGAATTAAAGACACATACCTACAACCATCTGATCTTTGACAAAGCTGACAAAAACAAGCAACGGGGAAAGGACTCTCTATTCAGTAAATGCTGCTGGGGTAACTGGCTAGCCATATGCAGAAAATTGAAACGATACTCCTTCCATACACCATATGCAAAAATCATCTCAAGATGGCTTAAAGACTTAAATGTAAAACCGAAAACTACAAAAATCCTGGAAGATAACCTAGGAAATACCACTTTGAACATAGGACCTGGCAGAGATTTTGTGATGAAGAACAAAAACAATCTTGAGAAGTGCAAAAATTGATAAATGGGACTTAATTAAACTAAAGAGCTTCTGAAGAGCAAAAGAAACTATCAAGAGTAAACAGACAACCTATAGAATGGGAGAAAATACTTGCAAAATATACATCTGACCAAGGTCTAATATTCACAGTCTATAAGGAATTTAAACAAACTTACAAGCAAAAATAACCCATTAAAAAGTGGGCAAAGGACATGAATGTACACTTTTAAAAAGAAAACATACATAGTCAAGAAGCATATGAAAAAATTCTCAACGCCACTAATCATTACAGAAATGGAAATCAAAAGCACAATGAGATACCATCCCACACCAGTCAAAATGGCTATTATGAAAAAGTCAAAAAATAACAGATGCTGGTGAGGTTGCACAGAAAAGGAACACTTATACAGTGCACTGCTAGTGGAAAAGTAAATTAGTTCAATCACTGTGAAAAGCAGTTTGTCAATTTCTCAAATAACTTAAAAACAGAATTACCATTCAACCCAGTGATCCCATTAGCAGGTATATAGCCAAAGGAATATAAATCATTCTCCCATAAAGATAAATGAATGGATATGTTCATTGTAGCAATATTCACAATAGAAAGACCTAGAATCAATCTGAATGTCCATCACTGGTGGACTGGACAAAGAAAATGTGGTACATATACACCATGGAATACTACTCAGCCATAAAAAGGAATGAGATCATGTCCTTTGCAGCAACACAGGTGGAGCTGAAGGCCATTCTCCTAAATAAACTAACACAGGAATGGAAAACTAAATGCCATATGTTCTCACCTATAAGTGGGAGCTAAACACTGAGTACATATGAATACAAAGAAAGGATTAATAGATAGTAGATACTAGGGCCTACTTGTTAGTGGAGAGTGGGAGGAGGGTGAGGATCAAAAAACTACCTATTGGGTACTATGTTGCTGATGAAATAATCTGTACACCAAACCCTCACAACATTCAGTTTACCTATATGATACCTGCATGGGTACCACTAAATGCAAAATAAAAGTGAAAAAAACAAAGCAGATTAAAAACAATGTAAGAGCAAATAGGACACTGTTTAAAATAGTACAAAGGCTATATAAAGTATTTAGAGCTAAGCTATGTAAAGTAACATATAACTAACTGAGAGTGACAAATTAAATTCTACCCAACCCAAAAAACGAGCAAGACTTAGACACTTGCTAACAGAAGATATACAAATGATTGATATACACATAATGAGATACTTAACATCTATATTAATCTGGGAAAATAAAATGAAAATCAAACTAATACCATTATTTACTCACTGTAATGACTAAAATTTAAAAGACTAACAATACCAAATGCTGACAAAGATTAAAACTGTCTTTTGTTTCTGAGAGTGTAAAATTATACAAACACTTGAGTGTAAAATTATACAAACACTTTGGAAAACTTTTGGCAGTTTCTTATAAGTTAAACATAACAATTAGCAAAATCCAGCAGTTCTATTCAAAGCTATATACACAAGAGAAATGAAAATATATGTTTTATAAAAACTTGTACAAAAATGTTTATAGTAGATTTATTCATTTTAGATATTGATAATTTGCGTGTTCTCTATTTTTTTCTTGGTTAGCCCAAGTAAAGTTTTATTAATTTTATTAATGTTTTTGAGGAAGCAGCTTTTGGTTGTGTTGATTTATTCTATTGTTTTCCTGATTACAATTTCATTGATTTCTCTTCTAATTATCATTATACATTTTCTCATGCTACTTTAGTGACTAACACATTATTCTTTTTCTAGTTTCCCAAGGTGGGAAGCTTAGGTTATTGATCTTAGAGCTTTCTTCTTTTTTAAGCTGTATTCCACAAATTTGGGTAAGTTTTCATTAATTTTAAAATATTTTTTAATGCCTCTTGAGACTTCTGCTTTGACCCCTGGGTTATTTGAAAGTGTGTTGTCTAATGTCCAATATTTGGGAATTTTCCAGCTATCTTTCTGTTATTGATTTCTACTTTAATTCCATGGTTGTCTGATAATGTATACTTTGTATTATTTCTATTCTTTCAGTGTGTTAATATGTGTTTTCTGGACTAAATGTGGTTTATCTTTGTGAATATTCCATGTGAGCTTGAGAATAATGTGTATTCTGCTGCTATTGGAAGGAATATTCAAATTGATTGATGGTGTGTTCAGGTCAACTACTTTCTTACTGATTTTCTGCCTGCTTGATCTATCAATTACTAGCAGAAAGTTGTTGAAGTCTCCAAATGTAATAGTGGCCTTGTCTATTTTTCCTTTCAGTTCTATCAGTTTTTTTCCTCACATTTTTTGATGCTGTATTTTTAGCTGCGTAGACATTTAGTATTCTTATGTTTTCTTGGGGGAATTGACCCCTTTGTCATTATGTAACATCCCTCTTTATCCCTGATTATTTTTCTTGTTTTGAAATATGCTTTGTCTACAAGGTTACTTTCAATTAGTGTTAGGATGGTATGCCTTCTATCTCTATACCTTTAACCTATCTGACTATATTTCAAATGGGTTCCTTGAAGACAATATATAACTGGGTTGTATTAGTCTGTTCTTGTGTCACTGTAAAGAAGCACCTGAGGCTGAGTAATTTTTAAAGGAAATGGGTTTAATTGGCTCATAGTTCTGCAGGCTGTACAGGAAGAATGTGGCACTGGCATCTACTCCTTGTAAGGGCCTCAGGTGCATCACCAGGTGAGAACGGGAGTAGGAGACAGGGAAGGAGGTGCCAAAGACATTTAAACAACCAGATTTCATGTGGACTCAGAGCCAGAACTCACTCATCACCAAAGTGATGGCATTAAACCATTCATGAGGGATCTACCTCCATGATCCAGTCACTTCCCACTGGGCCCCACCTCTAACATTGTGAAGCACATTTCAACATGAGATTTGGAGGGTACAAACATTCAAGCTATATCATAGGTCTTGATTTTTTTAATCCTCTCTGACAATCTCTTTCTTTTAATTGGCATATTAGAGTATTCACATTTAATGTGAGTTATATATATCTACCCACATTGCCCAAGCTGGAGTGCAGTGGTGCAATCTGGGCTCATTGCAACCTCCATGTCCGGGGTTCAAGCAATTCTCCTGCTTCTGCCTCTGCCTCCCAAGTAGCTGGAACTACAGGCATGCACCACCATGCCTGGCTAATTTTTGTATTTTTAGTAGAGATGGGGTTTCACTCTGTTGGCCAGGCTGGTCTTGAACTCCTGCCCTCATGATCCATCCCCCTCGGCCTCCTAGAGTGATGGGATTACAGGTGTGAGCCGCTGCGCCTGGCCAATATATTTTTATTATATAAGTGATTTTTAAAATTATTCTCTATCTGTGGCCAGAGGTTTTTTGGTTTTTTTTTGTTTGTTTGTTTGTTTTTTGTTTTTTTTTTTAATCTTCTCTTGATTTTAACTGACATTTAAAATGATTCCATTATGTCTCCTCTTTCAGTGGAACAATTATAATTTTTTTCCAAAAAACATTAGTGAATCCTCTGGAGTTTACAATATACATCTGTAACTAAAGTAAATTTATTTTCAAGTAACTTGAAAATAGCTTTTCATCTGTGGAACAAATACCTTATAAAAGAGTATTTCCAATTACTGCCTTCTGTCCCTTGCAGCATTGTCGTCTTTTGTTTTACTTATTCACATTATATAATCACTAATTCAGTGCTACCATTATTGATTTAAACAGTTATCTTTCAGATTAATTAAAATAAGAAAAGTAAATAATGTATTTTAGTCTACTTTTATTTATTCCTTTTCCAGTGTTTTTTCTTTCTTTATGTACATCCAAGTTTTTAACCTATATAATTTCCTTTTGTTTCAAGAATTTCCTTTTAAATTTCTTTCAGGGCAGGTCTGCTGGTAACAAATTCCCTCAGATTTTTGTTTATCTGAGAGTATTTTTATTTTTCCTTTACATTTGAAGGATAATTTTGCTGAATATAGAATTCCAGGTTGGTGGTTTTTTTCTTTCAACATTTACAATATTTTACTTTACTCTCTTCTTGCTTTGATGGTTTTTGTAAAGAAGTTCACTATAATTCTTGCATCCATATAGGTAAGGTTCCCTACTCACCAACTGGGTTCTTTGTGAGTTTTTTTTTTTTTTTTTTTTGGCTTTAAATAAGATGTCTCTAGGTGTGGGGTTTTATCGTTGTTGTTATTGTTACTTATCCTGCTTGTTGTTCTCTCAGCTTCCTAAATTTGTGGTTTTATGTCAGTCATTAGTTTTGGAAAATTCTTGGTCAATATTACTTCAAGTATTTATCCTGCTTTTTTCTTTTTAAAATATATTCCAGTTAAAAATGTTTCACTTTTTCATATGTTCCCATCGTTCTTGCATTTTTTCTGTTGATTTTCTTTCATTCTTTTTCTCTTTGCATTGCAATTTGGGAAAGTTATTTTGACCTATCATCAAGCTCATTGATTCTTTCTTAAACCCTGTCAAATCAACTGATGAGCTTATCAAACATATTCTTCATTTTTATTAGAGTTTTCATTCGTATATTTCTTTTGGAATTTTCATTATTCATCTAGTCTTGCAAGATCTGCTAGAGCCCTTAACATATTAATTCTAGTTATTTTAAATTCCCTATCTAATAATTTCAACATCTGTGTGTCACATTTGAGTCTATTTCTGACGCTTGTTTTGTCTCTTCAGAATGTTTTTTTCTTGCCTTCTGGGGTGGCTTGCAATTTATTTTGAAAACCAGACATTTAATATAGGGTAATAATAAAAGAAATGTATGGATTTATGTTATGTATGAGAATTTCTATTAATACCTTTAGGAATTGGGCTGTGTTTAATGTTTGCTATAGCTGTTGTTGCCAGAGTTTCAAATTATCGTAGTATGCTTGTTTTAGTCTCCTCTTGACTTTGGACTGTCCTAAGTACTCCCCATCAGAGAAAATTTGTGTCTTACAACTCTTCCAGCCTTAATCTGCTATTATCATACTGAGACCTTGTTAGTGTGATGGTATGGTGGAATATTTGATTACCTTAAGTTTAAGCCTTAGTCTTTTAGAATGCTTCTGTCTTGGTGCTGTGATACTCACAAACGCTTCCCCAGTGGTATATCTGCCCTCTCCCCTGACAGCACCTGCTTACTTTTCTGGCTATAACATTTCCAGTCTCTTTGTTTGAAGCCCTCACCCCTATTAACTATGTTTTTTACCCCCTTAGGTGAGCCAGGAAGTCTGACGAGAACTGGAGTGGGAGGAATTCCCTTCCCTAAGCAAACATAAAGCTGTGGACTCTGGAAATGTTCCAGGTAAACAGATCTCAGCTGTGTTTTTCTGTATGTACCTATTGCCCCAGATTTTGTTTGCCCTGCAATCTCAGTTCTCCAATGATCAAAGGTCATTTATTTTCAGTTTTTTCAGCTTATTTTTTGTAATAATGTGAGTGACAGCATCCAGTCTGTTTGTGTGTCAGAGCTGGAGCTGGAAGTCCACAGATTCAGAGTAGCCTTATTCATAATTTTCTAACATGGAAACAGCCCAAATATCCATTCATATTTGAGCAGATAAACAAGTCTTGGTAGTTCCATCTAATGGAATATTACCCAGCAATGAAACATTCAGTAAAATTTTTGTAAGTGAAAGGAATCAGACACAAAAAAGTGTACTGTGTATGATTTTATTTGCATACAATTCAATAACAGACAAAAATAATTTATTGTGATAGAAAGCAGATCAGTGGATATCTGAGGCAAAGAATAGCAGAACTGATTGCAAAGGTGCAATAGGGAACTTCTTGAAGCAATGAAAAATTTTGATCGTGGTCAGATTTATATGTACATAGATATTTGTTAAAATTTTCAAACTGTACACATATAGTTGATACACTTTGTTATATAAATAATACCTTAACAAAGTTGATTTTAGTTTTTGAAAATGTAACTAAAAATGGTGCTTTTGGCTGGGCGTGGTGGCTCACGTCTGTAATCCTAGCCATTTGGGAGGCCGAGGCGGGTGGATTGCCTGAGTTCAGGAGTTTGAAACCAGCCTGGGCAACATGGTGAAACCCTGTCTCTACTAAAAATATTTTTAAAAAATTAGCTGGGCATGGCAGCGTGTGCCTGTAGTCGCAGCTACTCAGGAGGCTGAGGCAGGAGAATTTCTTGAACCTGGGAGGCGGAGGTTGCATTGAGCCAGGATTGTGTCACTGTACTCCAGCCTGGGCAACAGAGCAAGACTCTGTCTCCAAAAAAAAAAAAAAAAAAAAAAAAAAGGTGCTTTTATATGGTAACAGTAAACAATTTGAAAATGATATTTTAAAATTTATTGCTCACATTATCTTCTAAAACACACCAAATAGCTAGGAATAAATTTCACCAAAGGAGTGAAATATTTCTACATTAAAATCTATAAAACTAAAGTGCCTTAATAAATGGAGGTATAGTCTACATTCAGAAATTGGATGGCTTCCTATTGTAAAGATAACAATTCTCTCCAAATGCATCTATAGACTCACTGCCGCTCCAATAAAAATCTTAGCAGGTAATTTTGGAGAAGTTGAGAAATGTATTATAAAATTCACAATCAAATGCAAAGAGGAAAAGAAGAGTAGCTTAGTCTTGAGGAAGAGTAAGGTGAAAGAGAGCTTACGTGACTCGATATCAAGCTTCATAGAGTTAAAATACTCAATACAGTGTGGTGTGAAATTGATCAAAGAAAAAGACTTCCACATAGTTATCTAATGTATAACAAACTTTCCATGGCAATACAATGCAAAAAAGGATGTTGGTTTTGTTTGTTTGTTTGTTTGTTTTTGAGACAGAGTCTCCCTCTGTTGCACAGGCTGGAGTGCAGTGGCGGGATCTCGGCTCACTGCAAGCTCCACTTCCCGAGTTCACGCCATTCTCCTGCCTCAGCAGGAAATACCTATTTGTAATAGATATATCTATTAGAAATATCTAGATATTTCTAGATATATATAGATATATATTATAGAAATAACATAGATATATCAGTAAAGCACTTGCATACAGAACATATTAAGAAATTTAAAATGGCAAAGATTAAAAAATCAGACAACTCAATTAAGAATCACCCCAAAATTCTAGAAGTGTTTTACATAAAAGGACACCCTGTTGACTAACAAGCATATAAATAGCTCTTCAAAATCATCAGTCATCAGAGAAATGCAAATAATAACCATTCTGAGAATCCAATACCTACCCTTTGGAACAACTAAAATTTAACAAAGAAACAAAAGCCCTGGGAATACCAAATATAAGCAAACACAGAGAGAAATTGAAACTCTAATACATGATTAGAGTTTAAATTGGTACAACTACTTTAGATAACTCCTTGAAATTATTTATTAAGGTTAATTATATCCTACAACTTAGCATTTTCACTTCTCAATTTCTAACATAAATGTGTCCATATGTACACAAAAATATATGTACAATGATGTTGATGGCTATATTATTGCTAATAGCTGAAAACTGGGCTTAGCAACAATATCCACTTAGCAGTTGAGTGAGTGAATCATTTTTGGTACAGTCATACAATGGGAATATGCTATACAGATTTATCTCAATGGATAATATTATACAAATGAAGTCAGTCACACAAAAATGCATATTGTGTGATTTCATTCACATAAAGAGTAAAAGCAGACCTAAATCTTTGTGATAAGCATCAGAATAGTGGTTACTTCTTAGGAAGGCAGAATGAGGGAGATTTCTTTGATTCTGGTAATATTCTATTGCTTCATTTGGGTATTGGTTATAGTGAGATATTCACTTAATAACAAATTTTCATGTTGTACATTTAAGATTTATATACTTATATTTCAATTAAAAAGTTTACAAAAATAAAATTTGCAAGACAGATATATACACAAAATGTTAAGGGAGATAAAGAATCTAAGAGTTGGGTAGGAGAAGAGAGAGGGGCTTGAGAATGAGATTACTGATGTGGGCAGAAATCCAAAGAAATCATCCTAAAGATTTCTACTAACATTGATTTCCTGTGTAGAAGAGTCATTTAAAAATCCTCACACAGAACAGGATGATCGAAGTTGGAAATTATTATTTTGTTATCACAGAAAGTTGGTATTTTCGGAGGGCTGCCGGCAATGATTTTTTTCTGCATCATCTTGGGCATCCATAGCAGTCCAGAACTTGTGCTACTAGGACTATGACTTTGAATAGTATTTTTGAGAAATGCCTTATGGGTCTATCGAAAGCTGTATGTTTAATTCCCATCCATTGACTTAATCTAACCAAACTTTTTTATTGCTACATCCTTAACTTTTTCCTACATGAAAAGACTAAGTATAGTTCCCAGCTTTGAGATCTGAGTACGTGCCTTTCAAATTAAAGGCATAATATTTCGTCTAAGTCTTCTCTCCTTTCTAAGGAAAACAGTATAATTAGATCAATACCAATGTTACCACTTATTTACAACATGTTTACCTCCAAAGTCCAGCTTGATTTCTTTCTCTTTCAAATGTTTTTCTCTTGACTACTGCAACTCACTTAAAAACAGAGTGTGAGAAGATAAGTCTCTAAGGAGTATTCGAGTTCATAATGTTGAGATGTTAACAGATCTCCATCTTCTTTAAACTTGTACAGCACTTAAGATTTTCACTTTATGAATTAGCATTTACTTGTCATATATTTCAGGGTACTTAATTTTGGTTGTGTTAAAAAATAACCAGAATATCTCAGTGCCTTCACACAAAATTGTCTTTCTCACTCATGTCACAGTCTAATGCAAATCTAGGACCTTCCTTCAAGTGGTGAGTGTATCATGCATTATTCTCAGAGAACTCCTAACGAGGCCGTGCGCAGCGGCTCATACCTGTAATCCCAGCACTTTGGGAGGCCGAGGCGAGCGGATCACCTCAGGTCAGGAGTTCGAGACCAGCCTGGCCAACATGGTGAAACCCTGTCTCTACTTAAAATACAAAAATCAGCCAGGCGTGATGGCAGGCGCCTGTAAACCTAACTACTTGGGAAGCTGAGGCAGGAGAATCACTTGAACCTGGCAGGCGGAGGTTGCCGTGAGCCGAGATAGTGCCATTGTACTCCAGCCTGGGCAACAAGAGTGAAATTCCGTCTTAAATAAATAAATAAATAAAAATAAAAAACAAACAAAAACACTGTGAGAGGCCAAGGCGGGCAGATCACAAGGTCAGGAGATCAAGACCATCCTGGCTAACACGGTGAAATCCCGTCTCTACTAAAAATACAAAAAAAAATTAGCCAGCTGTGGTGGCGGGCGCCTGCAGCCCCAGCTACTTGGGAGGCTGAGGCAGGAGAATGTAGTGAACCCGGGAGGCGGAGCTTGCAGTGAGCTGAGATCGTGCCACTGCACTCCAGCCTGGGCGACAGAGCGAGACTCTGTCTCAAAACAACAATAATAACAACGACAACAACAACAACAAAAACATTCTAACAGTCACAACTTATAACAAAAGGGTATGTTTTATTTTCCCATGTGAGCCTATTTTCACCTTTTAGAAAATGGCTGCATATATGATATGAATAATATGTGAATGTATCTTTTTCTGTTCCTTTCCTCTCCTCCTGTGTCTTTTCTCTCACAGTCCTTTCGGCTACCATTCTTCCTTTAAATTATACTTACTTTCCACAAGTTTGTTTTTTTCAAATTCAAGTTTTTCGTGATCAATTATTTTTAAAGACCTCTTAGTTAGTGGTACAGATGAATGTAAACAAAATACATTTATTTAAACAACAGACAGGAGATAATTAGCTACTGTGTACAGGTGGTAATGACAGACTTTTGGAAAAATATAGCAAATAGCAGTTTGTGGAAATTAGTTTTCTTTCAGCTAGAATGATTTGACAATCTTTGCCAGAACATGCAAAAATTTTATGAAGAGCTAAGTGAAATACTAGCCAATTCTTGCATATTTGCATATCTGACAGCTCCTATTTTCAGATTTTATTGATGAAATTAGGTACACTAAATAATAAAGTACTTTGGATTTTTTTTTCTAATTTTCACTTGATTTTATTTTTTAAATTTTTCTCTCACAGCTCCAGCAATGAGTAGGAAAGCATTTGTTATAATTCTGATAAAAGTAGGGCTCAACCAGGCTGGTGCTCTATTACCGTATGTCTGGGAGGTCCACCTGTCTCTAGAATACTCAGGGACAGGGAAGATACTGAACCGTGGAATAAAATGGGTAATATGGAAAATTTGTTTTTCCTTAGTCAGACTGCCTCAGGGTGCTTGCATTATTCAGGGTGTGAATTTCTGTTACTTCTCACAGTATTTATGTATCAGTGTTTAGGTATAGTTACCCAAAACATTTCAAAGGCAAATGAGAATTACTTCGAAGGAATTGTACATTAGCCTCACCAATCTATGCTCCATTAATTCAATTGCTTTATATGAGGGTCTGTGTATTGTAAACCAAACTCCAGTTTCAGATTTTCCTGAAGGAATGCAATCTGTCAAAAATCCTGTTTGTATTTTACCCAAGGTCAAGAACATGATCTCAAGAGAAGGTATTACAAACAACTGGGACAGTAGTAATGACCTCATCTTATTTTTTTAAATCTAATAAAACCTTACAGATTAATAAAGATTTACAGCTTTCGTGGCATTTCCACATCCATTTTTTAAAAAATTATATAGAAAAGGAAACAGATTTGTAAACACTAAGTGCATTGCCCAAGGTCACTCAACTATTAAACTGTAGAACACAAGTCTTTTGGCCCCTAGTCCTGTGTTTATTCTAGTACATTAAACAGTAGCTTGAAGAAATAGACAGAGGGAGAGTGAGAGGAAGGGAGAAGGCAATAAAAGGAAGAGATAAAAGGAAGAAGGATAATATACAAAAATTTCCACTTTGCAGTATTAGATCTATTTGGAACAGACTATTCTTTTTTACTCGTCAAACCATTTTAGCATCAAAACAATTCTAGAAGTTAAATCTCTTACATAAGAAGAACTGGAGGCTTAGAGAGGTAAAATAACTAAACCAGATTATATGGTGAGTAATTCACAGAGCTGAATTAACACTCAGGTCTTTTGATTAAGTCTAATGCTATTAAATGCTGTCTTGTTAGCATAGCCTAGCATAATATGTATGTGTGGGTATATGCATATAAGCCCTCCTAGACATCTATAGGGAGGAGAATGATGACAATGAATGTTTATTTGAAGAATTTATAAATGTCTGTGCAAATATTAGAAATAATATCCTAAAAATGTATACATTCTTTTTTAGCACATTACCTAATATTTAGCCTTACAGATGATTAGAATGCCATTTATTCATCTTTTCAGCCCTCATTTAACTCATGTTAGGCTACCATGTGCAAGCCCATTAAAAATGATTCATTACGGATTCTTCCCACAGACTTACAGTCTAATAAAGGAGCTGAAATGTCCACGGAAATTAATATAAATACAAAGCACTAATGGTCATAAAAAAGATATGCTTTAGATAATCAGAGATAATAACGCTTGGGTGTTAAGTTTGGGGATGATTAGTAAATAACTGACTTTAAAGCCACTCGAGTGGTGCTGATGTCATGTTCTATAAACTGAACAATAAGAATGGAGAAAAGGGGACAAACATGAGAAATTTTTGAAGTGGAACCAAGGAATTCAGGTACTGGATATGAGTGTCATGGAAGAGGAATTGGTCTAGGATGACAGTAAAGTCCTGAATCTGAGTGCCCAAGAGAATACAGAGAAACACAAAGAAACATACATTTAGATGGAAGAGTAGGATATTTGTTTTGAGACAGATTGTATTGTATACTAATCAGAAACCCAGATGACATTGAATCAATGAACAGTTATATTTAACATTACATGTTTTAAAAACAATTTTCCCAATCTTCCATCAGAGACTCTGACTCAAGATGTCACTGTCATCTTGGAGTTCTTATCATCGTTCTTCTATTGCTTTTTGAGTTTTTTTCAATTCTATCTCTGCAATGTCTCATATCTGTTCCTTTCTCTTTTTTCCAAATACTCCCAGAGTATATTCTAGGTCGTGGGTACAATGAGGTATAGATACGCATACCTGGCTTTTACTATCTGCCTATTTCTCAACAATCAGTTTGCAAGGACTGTAGCTCCACCCATCACAATTTCCTCCTTTCTTGAATATCTTGCAGTCTAGTCTGCTTTGTAAGCAGCTCCCAGTGGTATTGCTGTCACTTTGTCCCTGTTTTAGGCTGATGCTGTGCTATTCCCCAGGGCCACTGTGATCACTTGGCAAGCTATTCAAGGACACATTCTAGTTACTTTTGCTTTGGCCACTACTTGAAGCAGTGCTGCTACACTCTAAATAGGATTGCTTCTGTAACCAGATCAGAACAATCTGGTTCAACTTTTATGTAACAAAGTTGTGAGCTGTTTTTCAGTTGCCATGGACCCTGCAGGTTGAAGGTCATGTATCCTCAGTATGCCCGGATGAACCAAATGTGCGACCACAGGGGCAACGTAAGTGCTCAGACCAAGGAGGGGAGACTGGATTAAGAAGCCCCATCCTGCCACCCCATGGCAAGATACAGCATCCAATCAGACAGCGTTGTGAAATCACTCCATGGCAGGATCCAGTCAGATCATGCCTCCCAGCATCACCTCATTGTAAGATCCAATCAGATCACACTTCATTACCCTATGTTTATAAAAGTCGATTCAAACCCCAGCTCAGGAGACACATTTGAGCATTTTCTCCTGTCTCCTTGCCAGTTGACTCATAGTAAAGCTTTTCTTTTCTCGAAAGCTGGTGCCATGGCGTTGGTCTCTATGCACATTGGGCAACAAGCCCATTGATTGCTTGGTAACACTTTACTGTCCCTCTGTAAACAGGTGGGGGCATTGGCTCTGTCTCTGCTGTGGTAGGCTCTTTCAAAAGGGTCTCCACTGCAATGTAGCTTGGGCCTCAAAGTGTTATTACTTTTGTTAAACTTTACTCATACTCAGTTTTACACTCCACAGGGCCTTATATAATTCAGGGTGGGCAGCTATTTGCACTCTTTGCCTCTGCCATCCTCAAACCCCATTTCAGAATCTGACTCAATGTGCTAGACCTCTTTATTTTTCATGAACTTGCTCCCTGGAGCCTCACAGAACCTTCTACATTAGGCATTTGGCTTCTGTTAGGTTCCTTGTAGTCAAATAAACAAAACAAGCCTGAACCCCAGTTGTTGATACAGTTGAAATCATTTTCTAAGGATGGTGCTTAACCTTCACAAGAAGTAAGATTGGATTGGAATTGGGTCATATCTGCTCATCAATGTCCCATATTCAATCTTCTTAGGGTCAATGGGGATAACTTTTTATAACTTATTAACTAAATCTAAAAGAAAAATATTATTTAAAATGCTGCCACCCTGAATTGATTTTTAGCACTTGTTCTCTGTTGTATCTTATTTCATGTTTAGAAAAATTGAATTAATTTGTCTGTTTTTAAAATATATTTCTCTCTCTCTGTGTGTGTGTGTGTGCATATATCTATATGAAATAACTTGAGACATGACCGTGTTTTTCAGTTATCTTTGTTGAAAGTCAAAAGGCTATACTAGTCTTCCCTAATGATGTCCCATTAAAAAGCCAGTAACAGCTATCACAGTGAAGTCTAAGTACCAGGGAAGAATTAAGAAGCCCTTCTTGAACTTGCTCTAAACCTCATTTCTTTTTCAGTGGCTGAAATAATTACCTTTCTGTTCTATTCAAAGTTTCTCTAACTGGAGGGGTAGAAAATAGACTGGGGCAAAAGCAGAAAGTGAACCTGGGCTAGTCTAAAATTTATTTTAGTTTAAAAACATCTTGTAAGCTTACTCTCTACCATATAAGTTCATATGTACTTTTAAAAATAAACAATTTAAATAATATTCAAATACTTCACTTTTATCTCCCAGCAAAGTCTGCTATCCAGGCAATTTGACCTATATTGATGCCAAAGCTTCAGACATCTTTTGAGGTCCAGGAACTTTAGTTTGAAAGTAATTTTAGATAACCCATAGGAAAAGGTCCGCTAATGAGGGAGGACTTAGCAATACTTCCATGTTTACCTATTTTGATACTTTTCCTCTGGGATTTTCTTCCTTTTTTTTCTTCTTGTACTTGGCCTCTTTACTTGATTTTCTCTTGCCTTTAACCCTATAGAAATGTATTTTTATCTCTTATTGTATAGCCGCTATTTCTATCCTCAACTTTTACTACTCCTTAGTCAAAGCTTTTCTTTTTTTTTTTTTTTTTTTTTTTTTTTGAGACGTAGTCTCGCTCTGTCGCCCAGGCTGGAGTGCGGTGACGCGATCTCGGCTCACTGCAAGCTCCACCTCCCGGGTTCACGCCATTCTCCCGCCTCAGCCTCCGAGTAGCTGGGACTAATAATTTGAGTTCCCCTTTGCTCCAGCCATTAACTTTTGCTGACTCCTTAGTTTTCAGATTAGACTCCTCTCCGCCACTCATGAAACCTATTGTGAGTTAAGTTTGATTTAATGAAACTCCTGTGGCTTTTGTGTCCCGGGATAAATCTAAGGGAAATAATAGAAAGCCTAAGAATTCCTTCACTATGACTACTTTAATGATAGTGAAAGCAATTTCTACCTGAGCATTAGGGTCGAGGGAAGATATTTTTAAACTGAGTGCTTTCCTACAAGTCACATTGGACATCAAATCGTTTGTTAACCTTTCCTGAAGTTGAAGGCCTTGGCTTTATAGACATTTTTTTTTTCTAACAAATATTTAGACATCCCAGCATTCACACTGATGAATTGTCTATGTGGCTGTACTAGTTAAAGAGACACACCAAATTCAACATTTTAACCCACAAGGGGACTTTGATGTAAGTTCTCTAGTACATTTCAGCAGAAATAACCATATTGAACAGAATCTGTCAATTGACAAGACCTAGCAGAAAGACTGGCTGTAGAAGAGCAGCAAATTGATATCTAAAGAACATTGCTCTTGTTCAGTGTGCAGTGTTTATAAAAATATTATCAGCAGAGCACATTTTTAATCTAGTGAAAATTTGGCAGCACCACTGAAATCCTTTCTAGCAGAGCATTCAGAATGACTTTAAATAAACAGAGCCAGCAGCCAGGAAATGCAAACTTCAGCAGATTTACTGCAGTAAGTGATAGCTACCAAAAGGCTCTTATCCCTGGTTGGATTAAATAATTTACTCTTCACTACCATTAAATGTTTTGAAATTATCTCTGTGCATTTATGTGTGTGTGTTTATTTCAGTATAATTATTCCTTCTTGCCACTCTTGATGTTAAATCCTGAAAATGGATCATGGTTCTCCCTAGGTTATTAGTATACAATTTGCCCTGCAGTGAACTGCCCACTTCCAGAGTGTCTTTAACTAATTAGCAACTAGACATCGCTAAATAAAAATGTTAGAATGGAGCCCTTAAGTGGAAGGCTTCTGTAAGCATATATGTAAAGCTTTGTTTTATTACTTTAGGTCAAGTTTAATAGCAAATTCTAACAGCTGGACTGTTCCACATATTTCTCAGTAGCCAATTTTTCTATTTTCTTCTTCATATATTTTTGCTCTTAATTTATTTTTCAATGAAAAGTAGAGACATAAAATATCTTTTCACATTTTTTCCACTTATACAGAAATTTAACTCTTTTTCTACCTTTCCTTTCCTTATAAAGACACTAAGGTATTTTATCTTACACAGAAATAATGCCAAAATCTTATATTTCAAATCATATTTCAGTTTTATTTATCCAACTTTTGTTCAACAGACTGAAATCTACTAGGCAATGAAGTATAGCTTTCACATACATTTTTGGTATTTGATGGGTTAATTTATTTGAAACACATGCAACACTCCATGGCATGTAGTTCATGCTATACGCATATGTAATGCTATTATTACTGTTCTTGTTATTTCATAAGCAAGGCCCAATGAGATGAAATCATTACCCAATGTGATATGTCCATTAGGAGCATCTAGTTAGTATTTGAGTCAAAGTTTTTACTTGTGATACTTGCTATTGTATTCTGCTTCTCCTATCTTGTTGTGAGATTATGGTAACTAAGTACGATTATATCTGTTCTACAGATGAAGAAATCGGCTCTGAGGAGTTAAGTGACTAGTTAGAATTCTTGAGCTTCTAAATCAACAGGTTTGGACAATAGCTTTGCATTTGAATGTCCAGGCCAGTGCTCTCACTATGATATACCAGAAACAGACATATAAGAGGATAAATTTCAGCCTGTATGATTGCTAAAATAGAACTGAATTTTAGGCTTGACATGTGTACAAAAATTCACTGCTTGGAAATGCAAAGCTTAAAGTATAATTAAGTATGGTGGGGATTGTTAGCAATATTGCCCACATTAACAGTGAAGGTTTATTTTCCATATTCCCTTATCCCAGAAATGCTCATGTGTGAATCAGAGCATACTGGTTAATCTCCTTTATATTGATGGAATGCAATAATATTTGTGCTTATAGTAATAGATTTATACCGAATGATAGTTTTAGTTTCAAGAAAGGAGATAAGTTGTTTGTTTAATAATTGAATTCTATAACTGCAAAATTCACTACCTACGCATATTATGTGAAGTCCTAAGATACCGGATTTAGTCTGACTGCATAAGAGATGTACCTATGCATATTAGAAAATGTATACTTCTAGGCCTTAGAATCTTTGATGGTGGAAAATTTAAGATATGGTTTTAATTTTTATGGCTTAAACAATTGATTTCCCTCTTCTGAGAACTGAAACTCAGGCTTTTTTATATTCTAGTCAAATTTATTTTCAGGTTTCACATGCTGGCAGAATGTTGTAAAAATTTATTATGCCCTATCAATGTGATAAACATCCTGATTTTTATTATTTGTTATGTCCTCCCGAAAATTCCCATACTATTCCATTAAAAATAAAACTCCATATTTTGGCATTAAATTAAGTTGTCATAATTCTTCTTTCAAGTGTGAAATCACACTGGGTTGCTTTATCTTTTTAATTAAGTGTTAATCAATAGACTTTTATTCTATTTGAAGTGTTATAGAAGTTTCTCTGAAGACACTAACACAACTGCTTATTTGCATTGCAGAAACACTGTTTTTTAATGGTCAACAGTGGCCATGTTTTATTGAGCAATGGATTCATATTGATGTGAGCAACCAAATATGTTTTATTAGGTCATTTCTAAAGGAAGTGGTGATTCAATCTCTTGAAAAAGTAAGAAAAAATGTTCTCTCTTCATAATGCCACGCAACTGGTAAATGATGCTTTTCCTCTGATGGCATAGTTCTTTCACTGAGTGTGTTAAATTAATGTTTACCTGCTATCATTTAGACATAATCATGTGCTTTTTGAAAAAATGGATTGCTAATGCAAGAATATGCTTTTGCATTATCATTTAGCAACCATAATGCCAAAAAGTAAGGTAAAACATGATGTCTGAGTTTTCAGCCCTGATTATTACTTCTCTCAATGTTTTCTTCTAGGAACAACTGTCTGATGGTACCAATAAAAATTGCTAAAAAGCGGCCGGGCGCGGTGGCTCAAGCCTGTAATCCCAGCACTTTGGGAGGCCGAGACGGGCGGATCACGAGGTCAGGAGATCAAGACCATCCTGGCTAACACGGTGAAACCCCGTCTCTACTAAAAAATACAAAAAACTAGCCGGGCGAGGTGGCGGGCGTCTGTGGTCCCAGCTACTCGGGAGGCTGAGGCAGGAGAATGGTGTAAACCCGGGAGGTGGAGCTTGCAGCGAGCTGAGATCCGGCCACTGCACTCCAGCCTGGGCGACAGAGCGAGACTCCGTCTCAAAAAAAAAAAAAAAAAAAAAATTGCTAAAAAGCTAAGGATTCCATACCTTACATAAAGTTATACTGTCTTTACCATATCCTCCTTCTCCTCTATATTGCTTTGTCTCCTTTTTCTGGGGCAATTTAAAACAATTTCAAAGATCCTTGACACTCTTAGATGCCCACATGAATAATACCGAGCATGTTAAATGCTCTTTTTCCACAAGTAATATAAAACTGATACATAACTGCTGTATGCCTTATAAAATACAGTTGTCTGGAGGATATAATTTGTAAACCCTAAGTGTCTTAGAATTTGGTTTTCCAGTTTTCTTTTTATGTTTGGGTTCAATGCATTTTATGTGTGAACTTCAGATATTCCTACTGACCCTTCAAAAAGTTTTAGGGCCCTTGCCCATGGGTCAGTGATGCTAATAATCATCTTTTTTCTTTGCTCTTCTGCCTCTACTTTACAGTTTAGACTAATTTTTCTATCATTTCCATAGGTTTTTTCTTTTTCATTGTCATTTTCGTGATCTCCTGCTCCTTCCCACTCCTCCAAAAAAATCTAGTTTTTGACACCTCTGTCTTCCCAAATCTCCACTACTTGTCACTTCTTTGGGGACATACTAATTTTCTCTCTCTTTCCAGTAGTATTTGCTCATTTATCAGTATGGGCAAATGATGTAGTCTCAGGTATCAGTGTATATGAAGTGCAATGTATATATTTCCTTAGATAACCATTGTCCTAATGATAGGGTTTTCTTCTCAGGCAAATATATCACCAGTGAATATCTTCTAAACACTTTGTCTATTTCATGTTGTGGTTAATATTTGCTGATACCTATTCTAACTTTGACTATTTTTTCCCTTCTCATTCAATAAATCAGCAAATAGGCTTTTTGGGCATTATGCATTTTACTAAGTCTGTAAGTATAAATTAAAACCGTTTAAAATAGAGTGTGTATTAGTTTGCTATGGTTGCCAAAGCAAAATACCATAGACTGGGTGACTTAAAGAGCAGAATTGTTTTTCTCATGCTTTTGGAGCCTGGAATTCTGAGATCAAGGTGTCGGAATGATCGATTTCTTCTGAGGTCTCTCTTTTTGGCTTGCAAATGGCCGTCTTCTTTCTGCATGTTCACATGGTCTTTCCTCTGTGTGTGTTTGTGTCCCAATTTTCTCTTCCTATGAAACCAGTCAAACTGGACTGGGGCACTCTCCAGTAATTTCATTTAACTTTTATGTCCTTAAATAGGTCGTTCTAAATACAGTAATATTATGAGGGAGTTAGGACTTCAACATATGAATTTTGGGGGGACACAGCAGGGTCCATTATGGAGGGCAATGATAAATAAAATAAACATTACAATGCACACAATATTCATAAGATCCATGCTGGCAATTGTCATTAAGAGGTGAGATTATAACTCTTACAAGGACCTCACTTTGGTGAATGGAGTATCTGTGGATTTACCACCTATGTGGGACCAGGCAATGGTCTTTTTCCATTATCACTTGTATCTTGCAAGGGCTCTTGGCCTAGAATTATATTTATATTAATTTAACAGAAAAATATATATTAACATTATATAATGTTAATACATATATTATATATAAGTTATATATATATGTTATTAGCTTATGCTCCTTTTTTTTTTTTTACCTTGTCCATTCATGCCATTCAGTGTCTAAAATCTTGAGATATCATCTGCTTTGGTGACAATTGCTAAAAACACATCCTCAAGTTTGTACGTAACAGCACCTCCCTATTCTTCTCCCTGCTACTCAACTACTTGTTACTCCAAGTCTGAACCACATAAAATGGATAGTATCCTTATCTCATGGCTACTACCATCAGTTTGGTAAATTCTGGTGCATCAGTCCCGTGATGGTCTCCTTCAGTTATTCTAACACAGGAGAGGTAAAAATTTCCTGTTTCACTCATTCAAACACAGTACAAAGCTGGAAATACAGTAGTAAGTGAAGGAGTCAGTATTTATTCTTATAGAAGTTTATTCTGTTGGGGAGAAAACAAAGAGTAAATGGGAATACGTAAGAACTATGAGAAAGAAAAGTGGCTTTTTGTATTAAAATAACAGGATGCCCATCACTGATAGATTGGATAAAGAAAATGTGGTACATATACACCATGGAATACTATGTAGCCATAAAAAAGAATGAGATCATGTCCTTTGCAGGAATATGGATGGAGCTGAAAGCTGTTTTCTCAGCAAACTAACACAGGAACAGAAAACCAAGTACTGCATGTTCTCACTTATAAGAGGGAGCTGAAAAATGAGAACTCATGGTCACAGGGAGGGGAACAACACACACTGGGACCTGTCGGGGGAGGGTGGGTGGGGGAGAGCATCAGGAAAAGTAGCTAATGCATACTAAGCTTAATACCTAGATGATGGGTTGATGGGTGCAGCAAACCACCATGGCACATGTTTACCTATGTAACAAATCTGCACATCCTGCAATGCACCCCAGAACTTAAAATTAAACAAACAAACAAACAAAAAACAGGATGAAAGACCTCTATTGATAATTTGACAAATGCTGCTGATGGCACTGTGGGAACAAGATATGGATTTCAAGAGAGGAGTATGCTACACAGAGAAAACAATAGTAAAAAAGACCTTAAAAGTCAGGAATGGGAGGTTGCTTTGCTTGTTCAAGGATATGAATAGTCATTTATTCACTCAACGAATATTTAAAGCATTTGTAAGCAGCTGCCATGTGTTAGACAGTACCTTAGGTTCTGATTCACAAAAGAAAAAAAATAGTTGTGGAAAGGGGAAGTAAGTGAACTTTAATCACATAAAGATATATAAAGTTATAATTGTGGTCAGTTTTGTGAAGAGGGATACAAAAGCAATAAGAACCTCTCATAGGAAGCTTTGAATAGTCCAAGCAAATTAGAATGAGCTTCATGGAGGAAATGACGCTTAAATTGCTTTCTGAAGAATGAGAAGTTGTCTAGGTGAAGAGGACGAATACTGGCTGATATGGGAGTGTGATCAGATATGAACGGTGGAGAGGTTTTTTGTTTTTTGTTTTTTCTCCTAAGAGTGGAAAATACCCTGCAGCAAGTCTCCCCTTGAACATTCTAAAGATCATTTTTTTCTTCCTGTATCATTCTGCATTACTACCTACCCTTTGGGGCAAGCTGAGTTGATTTACCTCACTATGTCATTCATAAATCTGGGCTATTAAAATGGCACTGGGTCTCCTGTAGTTATCATAAGAGAGACCAGGTGAAGCACTGTGTAGTCAGCATGGGGAAGGGGTCTGTCAGGGAAAGTGTGTCCTGAGCTGAGCCTGAAGAGGAAGAGATTTGATGTTAGGACAAATGATTGCTTTGCTCACTGTGGAAAGAGGCACAGGCTTAGAGGAGAGAGACTAATGGTTTAACATAATTAGCACAAAGCTAATGTGTCCGTTAGTTAGTCCTGGTCCTCATCTTTAAAAAAGGTTGTGGTTGGCCCGGCGCGGTGGCTCACGCCTGTAATCCCAGGACTTTGGGAGGCCGAGGTGGGTGGATCACGAGGTCAGGAGATCACGACCATCCTGGCCAACAAAGGGAAACCCCGTCTCTACTAAAAATACAAAAAATTAGCCGGACGCGGTGGCGGGCGCCTGTAGTCCCAGCTACTCGGGAGGCTGAGGCAGGAGAATGGCGGGAACCCGGGAGGCGGAGCTTGCAGTGAGCTGAGATCGCGCCACTGCGCTCCAGCCTGGGCGGCAGAGAGACTCCGTCTCAAATAAATGAATAAATAAATAAATAAATAAATAAATAAATAAATAAATAAAAATAAAGGTTGTGGTTATGCCTTTTTCTTGAGTTTCTAATTCTCAAGATCATCCTGCTCTCTGCTTCCGTTTCTTACATCTACTCCCCAAATGTGAATTGTTGCTGTTTCTCAATCTTTTATACGTCATGTGGTCCTTCTTCCTTTCCAGAGAGATCGTTTCAATGACGCCTCAGTTGTCTGTCATTGTCATTACTATAACTTTAACTTGTCAGTTACCTACTCTTCCCAACAGTTTCACCTTCCTTGGGCTTCTTCCGGATAGATTATTTCAGTATAATGACTCTGAACCTCGCTCCCTGTAATATCCTATTCAATTAAAGATTCTTTTAGTACTATTTTTGTAGGCTCTCATCTTGAACATTATCACAAGTTTTTTCAACAAAAAAGCTTATATTCTAAGAAGCAGAATACTTGACTTTATTTTAACTAGCCACATATATTTTTTAAAAAACAACTTGACAAATGAAAGAACAAATAGTCTAGTTTTCTTTTCTGTTACAGGTTTTTGTTTTTTCTTCAAGGTAGAACAAAAACTTATATAAATTGCCAGGGTTTTGAGGGCAAGGAATCTGTTTTATTCAGTGTCCATACTCAGCATCTAGCCCTTATCTAGGTATCGAAAAAATGTTTAATAAGTGAATGCATACATAATAAATGGGGAAAGGGAAGATGGAGAAAGGTCTATATTAAATCTCTCAGTAAAGGCTTGATGTACCATCATGTCACAGATACCATAATGTTTTCTGTGGGTTCTATTCGGATTCTTTCTTGACAAAGTTCTTTTAAATCAAGCTTTTGCATGCATCAATATCACCTAGAAAACTTGTGAAAGCATAGCCTCCAGGCCCCATTGTTGATTCAGTAGGTCTGGGGTGATTTATTTCTAACAAATTCCCATGTGATGCTGTTGGTCTGGGGACCGCTCTTTGAGAATCTCTGCTTTTAGTGAAATGTAACAAAAGAACAGAAAGCAAAAAGAGAAGAATGGAAATCCTATTGGTCCTTTAAATAAGAGTACATTTTTCTCTTGCAATTTGGTTCCTCACCCTAGTGTGGCTGCTGCATAAACTCTTTTGATAGGATTTATTGATTTCTACACTCTTCTTCATGGATTAAGATTTTTGAGGGAAGATTAATATTTAAAGTTTTTTTTAATGTAATTGAGAATACATAGACATAGATGATGAAAAGCTGCTCTACTGTAACTGCTTCCTGCACAGGTGAAATAATTGCTACTCCTGGGTTCTTTAGGGACACATGAAAGAAGCGGTTATAATAATTTTACAAATTCAACTAAATAAAGAATAGTGTGCATATAATAATTTCATGAGGTAGCACATCAAATCGGTGCTATCAAATCAAATCAGCAAATCAAGATGGCTTATTTAATAAATGTATTAAGAAAGTTTGGTAACAACTTATCTTGTTTTATACTATTTATCAACATAAATTCTAAATAAATAATGATGCAGATATATATTTTAAAAAGATGTATAAAGCCACTTGAAGAAAATAAAGGTTCATCTTTAAAATTTTTGATCTATATATTTATATATTACTCATTTAATCTTAGTGACAATTTTCTTAATATTAACTTATGAAAGCGATCATAACACAAGATTGATAGGTTCAAGTAAACAAAAACAAACAAATACACAAAGAGTACTCTGTCAAAACCACAATAAACACTGTTGTGGGTGGAAAGGAAAATTATTACAAACATTATAAAGGGCATTTTCACTCTGTTACAGTCTTGGAGTTTTACTTATTTTATGACACACTTCAAGTAAGTTATTCTAAGGAAATATTTATGATCACATATAAAAGTACAATGTAAGAGTACACATCACAGAACTATTAATAATAGCAAAGGTTTGGTAACAACAATATGGGGCTGGAAAAATAAATAGAGGGCCTTGATGTAACAGAGCATCAAATAGCAATTTATATGGTGTTATGGAAAAATATTGTTATGAAAAATACGTGCAGAATATGGTATGTATCGAAAAATATCACTACACAAAATTATATATACAAAAAGATTCTATTTTGTTTTTAAAATACCTGTCTCAGAACATATCAGATTGGGAGAATATATACCAAAATTTTAAAGCACTTATCTCTGCATTATTGGATTCTATGTGGTTTATTTTCTCCTTTTGACTTACCTGTATTTTCTCAACGTTTTATAACAAATTTGTCTTATTCCTGAAATTAAACCATGTGAAACATTTGAATAATTGCATTATTTTTTTCACAAGCATTTAAATAAAATCCCTGTCAGTCCCATCCTGATCCTCAGCTTTGAACTGTTTCACTCTGCAGAGGGGAAAAGTTGAGAATTTATCTCTGGAATCCTCTGGAATTTTCTCTATGCAATTCATGACAGATTTGAATGGGTGTCCAGTGTAAACTTGACTCCACGGCCCTCCTTCTTCTCTGTCCTAGTTCTCATGTGAATACATAAAAATGTGACCCTCCAGAATTATTTCACATTTCAGCAGAAAGAAATGGTTTCAGTGGAGCTATCCTAGCAGCGCTTTTGTATGTCTTGCTTAATAACTCCCTTTCCCTTAATTGAAAAAGGAAAGAAAAAAAATAAAGAATGGTGCTGGTTTGGAAATACTTTTAGAGATTGCTGTCTCCAACTGTGCTTGTTCTCGCTGTCTGTTATGGTCCATTAGATAAACATGGTGTTCAACAGTCAGGCGGTTGTTGATATATTTGGCAACACTGATAATGTGATCTATGTTTAGGAGGAAGTGGATGCGTCATTCCATGGGGGCATAGGTTTTCTGAAAGTGATTGTTCTTTTTACAAGAAAAAGTTAGATAAGTCATTGAACCTTAAATTCTCACTAAGAGTCTGAACATTTTTAATTTTTGTCATCTAAGGCTTTTTTTTTTTTTTTTGGTGCTTTTATTGGAATTTCAGATTAATAGTTGGGCTTATTCTCAGAAGCAACCAGTATTAACTGAAAATAAATGCAAACCTGGTTGCTTCTGACTCTTGAGGGTGAAATTAGTACAAGGAGAAAAATGGAGGGGCTTGTTATCTGAGTATATTTCTTTATTGTTCATCAGTCACAGTTTTTAGTGTTTTCATTTTCATTTGTAACCTGCAAGTTTAAAAACAAACAGAAAAGAACCTCAAATCTTAAGGTTCTTTTTCTGTTTCTCTCCCTTGTGTGTATTTATCTATCTATCAGTTAATCTACCTACCTGCCTATCTACCTCTCTCTCTCTCGCCATACACATATACACATGTGTACTATATTTAGACTATATATGTATAATACATATGTATATGTATATTTAGTATATATGTATACGCATATTGATGTGTATATTTGGACTATACATACATAGTCTAAATGTAGTACATATATGTATGTATTTATACTATATATGCATATTTATACACATATACAGTCTCTTTATATATGTAGTCCTGAAGAAAGGATTAGAATATATTTCATCAAATAAAATACTAAAATATTTTGGACATAAAAGGGCATAAAGTCTGAGATATGGAATGTCTTGTAATGTCCAGCTGAGTCCTACATATCCTCAGTGATAGGATTTCAAGCATTTCTCTTGGGAAGTCATTCCATTATCTAATAGTTTTCAATGGGAGGAAATTTTTCCCGATAGGCTTAATGTTCCTCTTCTCAACTGATTCCATTAAACCTAATTACCCCTTCCTAAAGCTGAGCAATTCCTCTCCTAGTGGCATTTACCCTGTTTTAATAGTGGAAAGCAACAATTAGCTCTTCAGCTGTCACAAAATCAGTATATTTTGAACTCTTTTGATGTTTCTTCTTAAATGGTATACATACATGCATATGTATATGTGTATCATACATACAACTAGTCACCACATTGGCTTTAGTGTTTACTTAATACCGAAATCACATCAGTATTTCAGATGTGCTTACATGGTAAGACATTATTGACTTTTCTCTTATAAATTCTTTATGTCCACAGGTGGCCACTAACAATATAGTAGCCTTCACTCACATTTTATAAAAATGGGTTATAGGTGACGAGCCACAACTTAACAATCTAGCCTCTGTGAAAGTTGGCTTATGTCTATAGTTTGGTCTGGTGAAGGTTCCAAGAAAAAAATGCCTCTGACCCCATTCAGTTCCATCAAGAAAGGGAATTTTGTTCTATGCGGGAGATGGATGTTTTTACTTACTCTCTAGAGAGGGGCATTTAAAATCACTTTAGGTTGTTGGAATCTATAGCCGGCACTAACATGGCAGGAAGCTTAGTGATTTTTAAATTATTTAGAAGTAAAATCCCCACCCCCTGTAGTTTTTATTTTTAGAGTGTCCAGTTTAGGATTTTAATGCTAAAAAAGCGAAACTATGCTCACTCTTGTCATCTTCTTCCTTCTCTCTTCCTTTGACCTTCCCCCTTCGCCTCCCCTTCCCTCCTATTGCTATGCTCCTTCCTGTTTCCTTTCTTACCTCAAATCCCATTACCTACCGCCATACCTTTTTTCCTTCTTTCTCTGACTCTGATTTTTCTCAGTTCTCTCTTAATGAGGTTTATTTGTGAGCCTCAAACCTCATATTATTGTTCAGTCTTTGGGTATCTTCCATGCTGGGGGATCCTTCCTGGGCCAGTTAATGATGACTTTAGGGTCTGAAAGAAGGATCTTTCTTCTTGCCCTCAGGTCACTTCTGTAGCCTAGTGTGGTTAGCATACTAGATGAATCTGGACTACTTGGAAAAGATTTCCTAGAAGTGTCTATGGACTGACTGTGCTCCTCCCAAATTCATATGTTGAAGTCCTAATCCCCATCTTGATGGTATTTGGAGGTGGGGCCTTTGGGAGGTATTTAGGCTTATATAAGATCATGAGGTTGGGGACTACGTGATGGGATTAATATCCTTCAAAGGAAAGGAAGAAACACAGGAGCTTTCTCTCTCTCCATGCTCTGGTACTGAGGAAAGACCATATGAGCACACAGCAAGAAGGTAGTTATCTACCAGGTAGGAAGAATGCCCTCATCAAGAACCATATCGGCCAGTACCTTGATCTTAGACTTCCCAGCCTCCAGAACAGTGAGAAAATAAATGTCTGTTGTTGAAGCCACCCCGTCTTTGGTATTTTGTTGTAGCAGTCCAAACTGACTAAGACAAAGTATCTTTTTATCAAAGATCAGACTTTATATTTTTACTTGTGTTAACATTTCATAATTCCAAAGTTCTCCAACTTCCATATAACAAAAAATTTGAATTCAGTACAATGACCTTGTAAGTATCTTGTTTATAATAAGCCTCTTTAAAATATATTCAGTAACATTGCTCTAATTAGAAAGAATTTAAAATATACAATGATGTCTTAGGTATGTTTATTTTAAGTGAGAATTGATTTGTTTGTTTTGTTTTGTTGTGAGATAGGGTCTCACTCTGTCACCCAGGCTGCTGGAGTGCAGCAACAGAATGCAGTGGCACGATTTTAGCTCACTGCAATCTCAACCTCCTGGGCTCAGGTGATCCTCCCATCTCAGCCTCCAAAGTAGCTGGGACGACAAGCACACACCACCACACCAACTAATTTTCGTATCTTTTGTAGAGACAAGGTCTCTGTTTATTGCCAGGCTGGTCTCGAACTCCAGGCTTAAGCCAGCCACCCATTTCAGCCGCCCAAAGTGCTAGGATTATAGGTGTGAGCCATTGTGCCTGGTTGTTGTTGTTTTTAGTCATGAAATATTCAACTCTGTCCAGCCATCCTGGGCTAGTCTAATGACTGTAATTGCTTTATAACTACTTAGTAATGGATTTCTGGAATCTGAAATTGAGGCCATAAGCAGAAATGACTAAAATATAGAATTTTTTCTCCTATTTTATTTGTTCATCGAGATATTGGAACTGTATCATTACATTTAAAGGGGGGAACTATTATTAACAACAAATTAAATTATTTCAACCAAAACCACTTACTAGGTGTGTTGACTGTTAGTCATTACCAAATCAGCTAAGAAAAAATAGTTTTATTTCCACTTTGTTGATTCAACAAATAATTTTCATATTTGTAATTCCTATTGACATTCACAGATCTCTAGGATCTCTATTATCAGACATGTCGTTTGTGCCTGTGATTATGTCTTCATCTGTGCCTGTCTTTGTCCTTTCCTAGCTGAATGTCCTTGAAAAAGTCATTTGGCCTTTTTGTGTCTGTTTCCTTACCATGAGATGGAAAAATACATAGAGTCAAACGTGTGAAATTGTTTCCAGAAATTAATTGAAGTAAGCACTTTGAATACTATCAGACCATAGTAAGTTCTATGATGATGACGACAGATCTAATTGAGAGCTCATTTGCTGGCAGCATCCTAAATAACTCTGCTTCATGGAAGAAAGGCTCTCTAAGTACCAAAGATTAAGATCCTTGGTTTAAGACTCAAGGAATCTGTTTACAAGGTAAGTAAGCAAGAGAACAATAACAAAACATAGTTTATACAAGGCCTATTCAATCACAATCTTATCTTTTCAATTTCAAGTCTATCCCCTTTAAGTTTCCATGACACAAATATCAGCTGACATACACACAAGGTGACTCACCTTCTTCCCATTAAACCAGGTTGAGATTAAAAACAAACAAGCAAACAGCTGGAACGTGGCACGTGGGTCAGACCCTTCTGAGTCCAATTGGGTAGCTCAGCAGAGATCAGAAGGATTTTCAAAAACCAACAACCAATTGGCACATATCTTCAGGCATGCTTGAAGTCTGTGGGGCCAAATGGTAGAGTATCCTGGCAGAGCCAAAAAGTCTTCTTTTATGACACAGAAAAGAAAACTTCTTTCAAAGTAGTTATGCAACCCAGGAGAACACAATGCATCCACTGTGTGTGTCCTGGGGCTGTCTATGAACAAATGAGTTCTATATTTTTGTCTTCTGTAAACTTCAGCATTGATGATGAACGTTATTTCAAGTAAATATTCCACTACTTTATCTCTGTAAAGACATCCACAAAGAATGTAAGTTATAATTTCCTTATTCATTTTTCTGGTTAGAGAAGGCATTTCTATTTTAATGATCAATTATTATATTCTGAATTTGCCACAAGTCTCTTTTTCATATTTAAACACTAGTTTTTTGTTTTGTTTTGTTTTTTTAAATTCTTAAGATAAACAGAAAAGTCAAGGTTAGAAAATGTTCAAAACAATTGCTTACCTTGTAAAATCTCATTAGGGAAGTAGTTTTGCTCGTTTCATACTATTGACATTTCTCAATTTCAGTAATCATTAATATTTTTTAAAGCTGCTAGCAGATAGGTACAATGCTCCTTTTAAGTGTTATTCCCATCAAAGACAGGTTTCAATTACCTCTTTCACTCTTTATGTCATTTCTCTATTATTTTGAAAATATTACTGATGCCTTCAAGTTCATTTGTATTCTGTAAGATTCTCCTTGTATCCCAGCAACTCCATCTGAAAAAATAATTTGTTTTTTTAATTGGCAATATATTCAGAACAAAACCCTGCATATACTTATGATTTTTTGGTAATAATTTTCATGATACTAATTCCCCGGAAAGGAATTTGCACTTTACGAACAAACAGTGATTTCCTTTGCAACCTTCTCTGGTCTATGTCACTACAGTTATCTAAACAATTTAGATGTCTTTTTCTTGACTAAACTTTTAAAAAATTTTGATTTTGTTCTGTTTTTAGAAATGATACACATCATCAGATAATTTGTAAAACAGAAAGTATGTTAAAAAATAAAAACTTCCTTAAATAACCGTGGGATAATCAAGGTTGTAGTAGACTGCCAAGTGAATTATACAAACTCCAGAATTACTTCGGAATTAGACAGATAACCAAAGAATCTGTGGGGTACTTTGATGAACTCAAGTGAATCCTTATATTCGTCTTTACTGAGAAAACTGTTGGGAATTATTGCACTTCCACTTTTTTTTTTTTTTTAATATAAAGCATATCCTTCAGAGTGTCACATGCAGAAATATTTTTACGCATGTATATGTACCGTTAAGTACACAATACGCCTATGAGACCAACCATAGCCAATAGTTTAAAGAACCGTGCTTGGGGCGAAGGGGAGGAATGTGTGGCTGGAGACTTAGTTTGGCATGACTGAGAAGCACCCAAGCGGAGGAAGGGCGGGTGCGTCGGCTGCAGCCAGGCGGCAGTTCTGGTACTTCTCAGTCATGACATTCAGGGTCAGGTAACTGAAGTCTCATCAGCCAAAAGGGGATAATAGTAGTAATATCTCTCTCATAATATTGTCACAAGAATTGCATATACTTATATTCACTAAATAAGTAAAATGCTTTCAACAGTGTTGTGAAGTTATGTGCTATGCAGGTATTTTACTGTAATTGACTTTATTTTTGTTTTAGAGCACTTTTGGGTTCACAAGAAAGTTGAGTGGAAAGTAGAGAGTTTCCATATCTGCCCTGCTCTCACACATGCACAGCCTGCCCCGTGGTCAACATTCCCCTCAGACTGGTACATTCATTTACAATGGGTGAACTACATTCACACATCATTGTCACCCAGAGTCCAAGTGTGCATTAGGCTTCGCTCTTAGGTTGTACATAATGAGTTTTGACAAATGTATGATGACATTTATTTTAATAATGAAAATGGTTTGGTTGTTAGGGACTAGATTGTGACACTTCTGTTACAAATACGAAGAAAGTTGGGAGATTGTTAATGAAATCCCTTTCTAGAAGAAAATTATAGAAAATGTGCTGGGTCTTCAGACTGGTGGGTCCCCCTCCAGTCCCTGAACTGCCCACTGGAAGGTATGATTAAGACAGTCACTTGGTGGTTAAACTTGCATGACCTAATGAAGGCAAGAAAATGTGGTTTCTGTAAGAGGAAATCCTGTAACTGGACCATGATGGTTCTTTGTAAGGTCACCACATAGGGAGAAAGAAGTGGAAAAAATTTAAACTTTAGAAAAAGTAAAAAATCTTTGTAGTAAAGATAAAATTTTGCTGTTATGGTATCTTGTAGGAGGCGCCAGTGACATTTTGCTGAACTGCTTGTGGTGAATTCTAAGAACAAATACAAGGTATTATTTTGAAGGAATGGGGAATGCTGGCATGGAGCTCATTGCCTGGAAGGAGAAGAAGCTGAAAACATAAATAGAGAAAAATCAATTTGGATAAATTCATAAATCATTGATTTAGAATCAATGTATAGAAGACAGAGTTGGTAGGCTGGGAGCAGTGGCTCACATCTGTTATCCCAGCACTTTGGGAGGATGAGGCGGGTGGAACACTTGAGGTCAGGAATTCAAGACCAGCCTGGCCAACATGGAGAAAACCTGTCTCTACTGAAAATACAAAAGTTAGCTGGGCGTGGTGATTCGTGCCTGTGGTCTCAGCTACTCAGGAGGCTGAGGCACGAGGAGAATCTCATGAACCTGGGAGGCATAAGTTGCAGCTGAGATTGCATCACTGCATTCCAGCCTGGATGACAGAAGTGAGACTCTCTCAAGAAAAACAAAAGATAGAGTTGGTTTTTGCACCGTAGTGTAATATCTGTACAAATATAAGCAATGTCTTTATCTTGCATGTAGATACCTCTCCACAGGCTACCACGTGAATCTAAAAAATGTGCCTTGCCCCAGTCAGCTGGAGCATAGGCCTAGTTCAGACAGTGTTCTAAAAAGAAAACTACTAACAAAGGGGTTTGAGTTCCTTGGGATATCAAAAATAAAATTAGTTTATTCTATTGTAATTGCTTATTTAAAATGGCAGAATCCCCCTTAGAATTGAAAGTGTTCATCAATTTATTCAGCAAATATTTATTGAGCACCTACTACATGCCAGGTGGTCACAAGTTTAAAAGTAAGCAATATAGACAAAGCCCATGCCCTCTTCTAGCTAACAGAAAATAAATACTGGGTGAAAGAATAAAAGAGAATTATGTGCAGGTTATGCACTTAACAAGCATAAATGTATGTAACAGCTTTGGAATGTTCTTTGATGAAGTTCTGATATACCTTACCCATTTTTCTCCATTAAGCATGTGGTGAAGACACAGCCTGACCAGTAAGACTGTCTGTGTTCTGATATGATCTAGGTTTCTTTTCTTCTATTGACCAAAAGGTGTGAATGTGTGTTGCATGGGATGTGTGTATATTTGTGTGTGTGTGTGTGCATGTGTGTGTGTGTGAGAGCATGTATACTTTTGTGTCATTCTTCTCAAAATGTAGCACATGAACTGGAATTGAAGAAGAATTAGAGCTTTTGATTACTATTTGGATTATTTTCTTGGTCTTTACGTATGCAACTGTTCAAGGCTTAATATAAGTCTGGTCTTTTTAGTATAATGTTGTGCAGGAGACTTTGCTTCCTTATAATATGTTATGTGACATGAGGCTCATTTGCTTTCGCTATTATCCCAGGAAATGCTAGCATCTTTCTTGTGAGTATTCTGTGTCCTGGGTTTCCTACTGTGCAGCAGTGTAAGGAGAGTAGGGCAATGTAAACTTCTTTGAGAATCACTTCCTGACTGATTGGCGTCTAAGAAGAAACACGATCTGGAGCTTTGCACAGCACCAGGACTCTGCCTGTGAAACACTATTAAATCCACTATTACCGTCCTCCCTTCCACCCTTCCCCCAGGACTCAAAGGTGGCGTTCCCACTTAACTCTTTCATGCCCAATACTATGGAGGACGCACACTGCCAATGTCTGCAATGAATCATATGTTTTCAGAATCATTATTTTGATCACTTATATCCTTTCTTATTAAAAATGTCTGTGCAGTTCCTAAAGAGGAAAGGGGTGAGGGAGGAAAGCTGCAATTTAGAGGAACTGTGTAGTTGTTTTACTTTCTTTCTTTTGTTCAATCATCACATTTAATATTTCCTTATAATTCACATTTTAAAGAAAACAAACCCAAGGCTCAGAGAGGTCAACTAATTTGCACACATGGCATGGCTAAGAAGTGGCAGGGGCTGGATTAGAATCAAGGCATTTCTGACTCAGAGCCAGTGATTTTTCTACTACATACAGTAAGTTCCACCAAGTGGAAAATTAAGGTCTTAATAATACCAGCCAAGAAACACTGCATTAATTATAATGAATGTTTTATGCGGGGTAGTTTTTGGGTCTGAATCATGTGCATCGTTGCCATACATGTTTTATTTTATTTATTTTTTTACTTTGTGTGGAGACATCGGCGTTTATTAACCACTGCCTCCAAGACTGAGGATCAGATGGTTAAAAAAAAGATATTTGAATGTGTAAATATTTGTTTCAGAATACCTGGAGATAGTCTTTTTTCTGTCTTTCACCTAACCTTTCTTCCACATCTTAATTACACAGTTTTTTTTTATTGAGGCAACAAATTCCTTCCTCCTTAGATCCGTGCCCCACAACAACCCGGAGCCCAGAACATAAACAAAGACACATTTGGAAGCTCCTGCAGAGAGACCCATATCCAAGATCAGCAGATCCTGCAGTTTGCTGTTTCCTCCTCCCCCTCCCCAGATGCAGGCTTATGGAAGTCTCCCTGAGGCAATGCATGTATGGTTTCAGGGAAAGGACTGAAAACCGTGGCTGCTGCTGTTAGTATTAGATGGCTGTAAATGAATAAATGGATAATAACAGCTAGGAAGCTCACTGACGGTATTCCAAGTATTAATAAATGAGTGCAATTGACACAGTTTGACACCAACACTTTGGAATTTATGACATGTAAAAGGGGAGGATATGAATCTGCCACTTTCAACTTTTTAATATAATTGGGATGCCTGAAGCCATTATACCATCTGTAAACTTCCCGTATTAGCCCTGATTTGCTCCTGAATGTCCACAAAGCCTGGGACTTCATATAAAAGTTTAGAAAAGAGTTCAGCATTGTAGCTTTTCTTTTAATATCTGAAACTTGTTATAGCATGTGCTGCTATTTCCAGGCAGTTTAGTATCATTAAAGCAAACACCATATAAACCTGCCTTCCTATTTTTAACATTGTAGAATTCTATATTAAGTGCTATGAACAAAGAAACATATCAGATGAATACTTTTTCCTTTAAAATGAAAAACTCCCTTAACCAGGATGTTCAGAACCCTCCCAAAATGGACTTGTTTTCAGCTTGTTCATCTTTTCCACCTCCCTACTGCTTTTTGAAAGTTTCATGTCCATTTTTGGTGACAATTTATTATTTGAAGTCATCTTCCAAGGGCAGGAAATATCTCTGTAGAAAAGAGTCTGAAATAAACTTCATGTGCAAAACAAACGTATCACAGACCAGTAGAGACAGTTCCTAAGCAGATTGCGTTCTAAAAGTTTGCCTAAAAGAATGTTGTTTGGAGCCTGGAACATATTTTTCATGGAAATATTATAGATGGCTGTTAAGTTCTAAGGTCAGTGCTTTGAGGCCATGTGACCTGTGAAGTAATTGGAGCGCAAAACTGCATTTTTAAAATACCACTTTGTGATAATTTAGGATACTATTGTGGTAACATCACACATTATAATATTGAATCTAGAGCTACTGCATAGTATCATGAGCACGATAGTTTAGGTTCCAGTCACACTGATCTCCTTGTTATTTCTCAACAAGGAGTAAGGACTGTGGTATCAGCATACAAATTAGGAGAGCGTGTGTGATTAATGATGACTGTAGTCCGTGCAATGATCAAGTCAATATCAAGTCATGCAGTTTGGAATACCTCTCCTGTCCCACTTTTTTAATATGCATGTTGAAGTAAGAGTCTCAAAGCATCAATATTTTTTGTTAGGTCTTTGTTGTGATTCATCACCATGTGATCCTGGGGCAGCGGATGTCTTGATAGGAAAATATTGACAGTGCACAGCTGGTACATTCCTTCCCTACTTTTACTTTAATTGCCCTGTGCTTCTCTAGCGTTCCCTGCACCCTCTTTTTCTCTCACTCTCTTCCCACTCAGTGGTAGGGTCTATGGCTGTAGAACACACCAGACAACTAATCTTGATTTAAGCAGACTACTTAGGGGATTCTGATGCACACTAAAAGGCGACTCACTGGACTGGAACGTGTGCCTATAAAAGATATCCTGGCCCCTATTGCTTCACCAACAATCAGCTAATTTGTTGTTGGCCTATTCCACCTTCTACATTTTCCACTGTCGTAAATTCTTTGGCTACTGTGACTGAACGTGCTGGAGAGCGACCTTTCTTCTCTTAGACAGCCTTGTAAATACATAAGCCTGGTTAAGAGACTGTTTTCGTCCCACTTCGTTACTTGTAGGCTCCTATAGTAAAAGACCATTCTTTCCTATATTTGCCATCTTTACCATTTATACTCAAGATAGGGGTTAGAAGCCAGATAATAGATAATGAAAAGAATGATAAATCATTGAGTGGTTGAAAACTAACACAAATATTTGATTACATTTCTAGCTGTAGTACATCAGCAAATCTCAGTTCCTGAGTAGGTGAAGATTGAATTGCCCAGGTGAGGAAAAGCAGGCGACTGAGCACTGCTCTGGGAGTCGGATCAGTAGGAGCCTGATCACAGAACAGGGCAGTATGAGCATCAGAGTTTGTGGAGAAAAGGGCAAGGTGGAAAGACATCTTACTAGTTTTTCAGTCCCTTTTGACTTTTAGAGGCAATTCTGGTGAGGGCTCAGAAAGAAAAGAAGAAAGCTGGGGAGAAAGCTCCATCGTTTTAGAGAACACATAAATAATCATGCACAGGATGTTGGTAGAAATATGGATGTTAATGATTATTTTGATGAAGCTTCAGACAGAAATGAGTTTTCTCAGAGGTCTCTTTTAAAGACTCAAGGCTTCTCCCTCTTGGTCATGTCTCAGCTAGTCTTAAAGCACTCAGAATCCAGCATGTCATCAAAGAAAATGTATGGCTATTTTACCAATCATAGAGACAATTTAAGTAAAGAGGAGTCGATTAAGCATTTGTAATATTTGCTTTTTAAACTGTGGCAGCAAAATCATTTTAGTGGATCACCATTCACATTAAAAATAGAATGAAAAAAATGGAACATAATAAAGTATATAAAAGTGGTACAACTTATATTTATTTTATGGATCTTTTATTTCCTTCCTTCCTTCCTTCCTTCCTTCCTTCCTTCCTTCCTTCCTTCCTTCCTTCCTTCCTTCCTTCCTTCCTCCCTCTCTCTCCCTCCCTCCCTTCCTTCCTTTCTTTCTCTTTCTTTCTTTTTCTTTCCTTCCTTCCCTCCCTCCCTCCTTCCTTCCTTCCTTCCTTCTTTCTTTCTTTCTCTCTCTCTCTTTCTCTCTTTCTTTCTTTCTTTCTTTCTTTCTTTCTTTCTTTCTTTCTTTCT